>NW_012105586.1:1857161-1908428 GCF_000951045.1 Mandrillus leucophaeus
CACCCACCTCCTCCTCTTCGTAAAAGGCCTTTAATTAGCTCACATCCTATCCTGACCAGGGCTGCCTAATACATTCTGACACCAGCCTGTTGGCCAGGCAGTGGGGTCTAAGTGCAGGCCTGATTAGCAGGATCCCAGCGGATCCCCTGCCGCTCTTATCTCCACAGATGCCTGATGAGTTTGGTATCTTCCTCCCAGCCCTCCTGGGAAGCTGCCCCAGCAGGTGCCCACTGGCAATAGTTTTGTGTTACAGGCCTGAATGAATGATCCCCGCAGGAGCTGCCGACTGTTTTCACAGACACAGAAGGCAGTCAAAAGTCCACTGCGTGAACTTGGAATGACCCCAGCTGCAGAGTCACTGGCGGGTTCATCGGGAGGGCAGGCACGCTTTATTAAACAACTAATACTCTTCACAGATAACTTTCCGAAAAAGCAAAAGTGTTAACTCTTTGCAATCTTGCTCTGACAAAACACTTCAGCTGTGGCGGGGCTCCCTGTGTGACTGAGGGTCTGAACCCAAATGAGGGTTGTGAGATGGAGGAACGGCGCCAGCAGGGACCATGATTTCATCTGGCCTGAAGAAGCGTTGGGACTCAGTCACCATTTGGCCTACTGTTTTTTTTTTTTTTTTTAAAGTGTTCCAGATTAAAGCAAAAAGGCAAAAAGCAAAGCTTTCGAGCACCTACTCCAGCGAGGACAGTGTGGCCGGGAATCAGCCTGACAATTACAGCCCCCAGCCAGGCCGGCTCTCAGCACCACCAGAACAAGAGGGTGCCCCCCGGCTCATTCTGCCACGTGCCTATGCACCCTCGCAGACATGCGTGGGCCCCCGTGGGGCTTCCATTCTAAGTTACCAGGAGAGAAAAGGTACCAAGGCACTACCCTGTGAAGGCCATTGCAAACTTTCATCACCTGTGGGGCTGGTGGGGCAGTCATTTTGTTGGCAGCAGCCAGATGCTGTGCAGTGAGTTCCTTTTAGAAGGAGGACTCAGATGCCAGACACAGTGGCTCATGCCTATAATCCCAGCACTTTGGGAGGCTGAGGCAGGAAAATCACTTCAGTCCAGGAGTTTGAGACCAGCCTCGCAACATAGTGAAAACCCCCCATCTCTACTAGAAAAAAAAAAAATGTAGCCAGGTATGGTGGTGTGCACCTGTAGTACCAGCTACTCAAGAGGCCGACATGGGAGGACTGCCTGACCACAGAAAGCGGAGCTTGCAGACAGACAAGATGGTGCCATTGCACTTTAGCCAGTGAGACTGTCTTTAAAAAAAAAAAAAGGATTCAGAAAAGGAAAGGGGTTCAGATCAAAGTGTTCTCATAATTAAGACAAAGTCATCACAAGTTCTTCCAGGGTTGCTGGACAGCAGGCAACTGGACACATCCACATTTTCAGTGTCCACTGAGAGGAACGCCAAACAGCCACTTCTGTCCTAGGGCAAGAACCAGTACTAAAGATGTTTTCGCTCTTTTCTTTCTTTCTTTTTTTTTTTTTAGACAGAGTTTTGCTCTTGTTGCCCAGGTTGGAGTGCAATGGCACAATCTAGGCTCACCACAACCTCTGCCTCCCCAGGTTCAAGCGATTCTCCTGCCTCAGCCTTCCAAGTAGCTGGAATTACAGGCATGTGCCACCATGCCCAGCTAATTTTTTATTTTTAGTAGAGACGGGGTTTCTCCATGTTGGTCAGGCTAGTCTGGAACTCCCGACCTCAGGTGATCCGCCCACCTCAGCCTCTCAAAGTACTGGGATTACAGGCATGAGCCACCACACCCGGCTTGCTCTTTTGTTTCACATAGCCTTTAGAAGGAACCCGATGACAATTCTAATAACATACAGAAAAAAACATATGAACATTTAGAAAAATTTTAAAATTCATTTTAACCAACAAACGTAGATTAATTTTGGCATCACCCAAAGACTATGTGTCTATTGAAGTTTCATCTCTACTACATCTCACCACTGCCTACTAGATCTAATTCTAAAGGGATTCCCTATTTCTTTTCATGGGGGCAGGTCTTGTTCTGTTTTCTGGGGAGATGCACAAGTTTTGCATGCGTTTACTCACTGGGTAAGATTCTGCTGAAGGACTAGTAACAGAAGGTGCTTTAAGGAGCTATACTCCCCGCAACCCCTTCTGGTAAGCTGACCTTGACACAGAACAGACTGGTTCAGTGCAACAAACCCTTGAGGGCTTTCTAGATAGCAGGCTAAGTGCTCAGGGTTAAAGATACCAAGACAGTATGACTTAGTCCCTTGTGCTCATGGAACTCAGTATAGTATGGGAGACAGACACACAAATGGATAAAAAAATAAAGAATGCTGAGAAAATATACACTAGGTAAGGCTTACGCTTTTCTCCCCCTCACTCCTACCAAGCAGGTGCCCACAAGCTGCTGGCCCCGTCTCGACAATCATACTAGATCTGTAGCCAGAAAGCTTGGGTTTGACGGCTGGCCCTGTGACTAATTAGCTGTGAGAACCTTACAGGGTCTCAGTTTCTCTACCTATAATCTGAGAGGGCTAAAGGCTGACCTTAATGTTCTTTCCCAAATCCACTATCCAAAGAGTTTCTACTGAATATCAGCGATTGTGTTAAGAGTCCGCATCTGGGAAAAGCTAATGTAGCTTTGTCATATTCAGCTGGAATAACTAAGAAAAGTTTAGTGTTGATACATCTCTTAGGAAGAATACAAGATGGGGTTAAATAGAAAGGCAGGAGTTAGAGAGTTTAAATTATCATATGAAATATGATGAAAACTAGGTTTCTCACCAAATTCAAATTTTTAACATAAGTTACACACAGTTCACTATTATGTTTTTACCTTTTACAGAGAAACAAGTGGCAAATTCTTCCTGTGTTTAGTCCTAAGAACTTTTATCTCTCCATATAATTTATTCGTCGAGGCACTTCAGTTTGTCACATTAACTGATTTCTAAGCAACTCCTTTGTAGCAATCCTACAGCTTTCACTTGCTGATTCTATTGGACACACAATCCAAACAGGCTGGTGAAATCTATCTGGCTTTGCCCCCTTTTGCTTTGTTTCTTAGCGATTGTAGGACTGGAGATTTGCATGGCCCACTGAGACTGCAGAACCAAGCATTCACACGATCTGGCATGGGGGCTAGGAAAGCAAGGCCCTCTTGGAAGCAAGGTGTTTCACGGCTGTCTTCACGGCGCCAGAAGCTCTTCTGACTCTCCTCTGAGAAGGCTTAGTGTAGTAGGAAAAGAGTGGGCTCAGAGTTTGTGAAGCCTGGGCACCATCCCCTGGTTCCAACACTGACTGTACAGTCTCCGCAAAACCATTTAACCTGTATGACTTAATTTCCCATCACTGGAAGGGAAGTGATAATCACACCTAACCTGCTGGCCCCATTGGGATGCTGCAAGGTTAAATTATCTCACAGACATGAAAGTGCTTTAATTCCTGAGGGAGGAAAGAGTGCTTTCTAGAGCAGCAGTGTGGTCTTTGGAAAACAGCCTGGGGCTGTAAAGAGCCTGGTCCTCTTCCACAAACTTCCTGTTTGACCCTCCAGAAGTTAATTACCTTCACTGTGACTCAATTTCTTCATCTGTCAAATGGGGATAAACCTGACTCTTTAATGCATAAGTTTGTGAAGATGAAATAGTAACAGGAGGATGCTACAAAGGTGGAATTGCTATAAAACTACAAGAAGCCATTAGTGCCTCTTCTTTTATAACTAACTTTGGCATGATCCTTGCTCATTTCCAAGTTACCAATAAAGAGAAAATTACCTCAATGGCCACAATATCCTGCTTTGAACATTACAATGGCAACAAAACTGAGACAAGGGGCTGTTTTTGGAAGCATGTTCTGCTTAATTTTCATTTCAGTGAAAACAATTAAGGTTTCTAAACCAGTGTTTTATTATATAAATTCAATACCTTGCAGGAAATGTTTACTTAAAACATTTTCCTCGAATAAAGCAAACAAATATTTCCCATAAATATTCTTTTAATTCATTAGACTAAGAGGGACTAGGTTTTCCTCTCCTTCCTCTAAACCAGTTTCCTGCTACCTTAAGCCAAACCTGGGTCCAATCAATAGTGCACACCTGGCCTCATCAGAGCCAGGTCAGTATCTGCTAAGTGCTTGCTGTGCCCCAGTGCTGTGATAGACCTAAGGCATGGGGAAGGAGGAGAAGAAATAGGATTCTAAAAGTCAATGTCCTTTTCCTGTCTATATTGCCATAGTATGAGTTTGGCTATTCACCAGCTTACAGATATGTTTGGGGGCAAACTTGTTTTGTTTGGGCCGGGTGCAGTGGCTCACGCCTGTAACCCCAGCACTTTGGGAGGCCAAGGTGGGTGGATCAGCTGAGGTCAGGAGTTCGAGACAAGCCTGGCCAACATGGCGAAACCCCATCTCTACTAAAACTGCAAAAATTAGCTGGGCCTGGTGGCGGGTGCCTGTAATCCCAGTTACTCGGGAGAATCGCTTGAACCTAGGAGGCAGAGGTTGCAGTGAGCCGAGATCACACCACTGCACTCCAGCCTGGGCAACAAGAGCAAAACTCCATCTCAAAAAAAAAAAAAAAAAAGGCTTATTTCCATTAAAAAAAAAAACAAAACAGAAAATAGCTAGACAATAACACATTGATTGAATGTATACCATGTGAAAAATGCTATGCCAGATAAAAGACAACCCACATGGATACAACCTGGATCACTTTAATTTTCCTTACAGTAACCATTTACGGCTAAAGGGGAAACTGGCAAAAAAAAAAAAAAAAAAAAGGTTGTCAGATAAAATCCTGGCCCCTCTCCACAGGCTTTAAAGGTCTACTCTGGGATGCAAATACATACAGATCGCTGCATTCTATCTTTTGTCTCCAGCCAATCTCATCCTTGAGGAACAGAATCAAGTGTTCTTACCCCTTGCCCCACAGCACTTCTCTCATGGAACTGTGCAGTTTGCACAGACTCCACTGCAATACTTATTTCCTCTCGATTATCATTACTTACTCCTTCTCTGCCTTACCTGTTCCACATCCTCACAAAAAGAAGAAAACATTTTCTAAGTCTTCCTTTCTAACATTCTTTCACAGCGCCCAGCACCTAATTGGTGATGTGAGAAATGTTGACGGGTATCAGAGACGTGTGCACAAATGGTTACAATTCAAGGGAAAATCTGGTGCCTGCCGTCATGGAAGCACACGGGGCCACGGGAACTCACGGTGGGGAGAAATCATGTTCTTAACATGGCATGTGGGCTGGGCCTTCCAGACCTGGAGCCTCTGGCCAGAAATGGAGAAGGGCACCCCAATCAGAGGCAAGACTGAGTACAAGCGCAAGGGGAGGACAGCACGAGCGTGACTGGAGAAATGGCCGCACGGTCCACTCTCTGTCACGTTCTCTGCACACTTTATACCTGACGTCCCCACCATCATCCTGAGCAAACTGTCACAAGGACAGAAAACCAAACACCACATGTTCTCACTCATAGGTGGGAACTGAACAATGAGAACACTTGGACACAGGATGGGGAACATCACACACTGGGGCCTGTCATGGGGAGGGGGGAGGGAGGAGGGATAGCATTAGGAGATATACCTAAAGTAAATGAGTTAATGGGTGCAGCACACCAACATGGCACATGTAACAAACCTGCACATTGTGCATATGCACCCTAGAACTTAAAGTACAATAATTAAAAAACAAACAAAATTCAGCTCTTCAAAACTAAAAAATAAAAATAAAATAAAATAAAATAAAATAAACCTGACTTCCCCAATGTGGCTCCTAGTTTTTGAGCATCCTTATGTACCTAACTAGAAAATTTCCTTGTTCTCACGAATGGCACTGGAGGGCTTCTCCATTGGTGTGTAATAGAAAAGAAAAAGCGAAGCTGTAATTCCCCCTTGCCTGCTGGAGGTGACTGTGATATGCCTGTGCTTGTATCCAGGGACCAACTGTGCCCCCACATCGCTACTTCAGGACATGCTGAGGCCTCCCTTCCAAGTCAGGCCGGACACGCCATCATGTGGCTATGAGGAAAGCCAAGGAAAAGCCAGACTCTCACCCGCTTCTAGAAGTATCTTCCTTTTCCTCTTAGGGGGGATTCTCCCTCATCCCCAACACTGCAGAAATTACTTAATGTCCTGACATAAACTTACATTTTTCTCCCTACCATCCTCCACCTCACAAAAACTCTGCTACAAGAATTATTCTTGGCATATATTGTTTCTTTGTGACCTCTCAGCTATATGACTCTGAAATACCTCATACAAATAGCAGCACGGTTAATGAACAGTGCAACAAGCCTCTAAGAGGGAAAGACACATTTTTCTCTACCTCTGTTCTCTGAAATTCATTCTGCAGGGAAGGACAGGCTAACAAGGCTCACAGACAACACTGGCAATGGAAAACCCAACTATAATATGGAGACAATGTTGTGAATCTTAACCTGTAGTATGAGGTTAAGAAGTATGGCTGTCCCTCAGTATCCATGGGGGATTGGTTCCTGGACATGCAGAGGACACCATCCATCCACAGATGCTGAAGTCCTTGATAGAAGATAGTGTGGTATTTGTACACAACCTACACACGTCATCCTGTATATAAATCATCACTAGATTACTTACAATGCATTACTTTACCATGTAAATGCTATGTAAATAGCTGTTATTCTGTATGCTTTAGGGAATAATGACAAGGAAGAAAATAGTACATGTTCAGTACAGACACAACTACCCTTTTTTTTGCTTTGGATCTGTGGTTGGTTAAATTCATGAATACAGAACCCACAGATACGGAGGGCTGACTGCGCTGTTCAGCGGCGTTCCAGGAGTCAGGAGAGCCAGGAAGAAGCGCAAAAGCTCCACCACTTTTTGTCTGGCCATCCTGAGCAAAGTCATTTACTTCCACTGGGCCTCCGTTTCTTCATCTATAAAATGGTAACAGGAGTGGTAAGAATAATAATGACAATAATAATACCATTTATCTCGTTTTAGGCTTATAGAAAGGATCAAAGATATGTGAATGCTTACCAACAACTAAAAATCAGGACAAATATAAAGTGGTATTATTATTCTTTCAATAAGGAATGATGAAACTCTAGTAAGTTAATCATACTGTTCCATTCCTCCAAGAAGCAAACCATAGTTCAGTTCAACAGAACTAAATTTATTTATTTTTTTTTTTTTGAGACAAAGTCTCACTCTTGTCGCCTAGGCTGGAGTGCAACGGCGCAACTCGGCTCACTGCAACCTCCGCCTCCCAGGTTCAAGCGATTCTCCTGCCTCAGCCTCCCGCGTAGCTGGGATTATAGGCGCCTACCACCACACCCTAATTTTTTTATTTTTAATAGAGACGGGGTTTCACCATGTCAGCCAGGTTGACATGATCTCAGATGATCCACCCGCCTCAGCCTCCCAAGGTGCTGGGATTACAGGCGTGAGCCACCGCGCCTGGCTGCAGAACTAAATTTAAAACTCTCAGGAATAAGACACTATCCCCAACATTCTCCCTCTGGCTTCTTAATTCAAGCAATGGTATCACTAAGCATCTGAAAGCCAATCTGTTAGCAGAACTGAGAGACGAAAAATCTACACAATTTGAAAAGCTACAGGAGAGACTAAGGGGAAAAGGGTAAGGAAAGAAAAGGACTATTGGGGACAATGAGTTTATTTTATCCCTGGAATTGATAGTGGGAATGCACAACTCTCCCTAATTCTGGGTACTCTGCCCTGAAAATTAAATACTCTTATCTTAAAATGATATCCTAGTTATTCAGAAATGCTTAAAAGAGTGAAGTTCAGGAAACGGCTTAAAGAAATTGCAACTTAACACACAGCATTTAGAGGAAGGCAGTCATCAGGAAAGTGATCTGAAGATCACTATCAGCTCATACCAAAGTGGTCCAAAGCTCTGCTCTGCTTCCTGGGCCAGGCAGGAGGGGAGGCCTGGGGACTGCACATCCCACATGATTTAAATTTGAATAAATCTTGGATCAGGAACATCATCTGCATCAGCTTACTCAAATGCTTTTGAGTCATACATTTTCTATTTGAATGAAGAAAAATCTCCCAATCCTCTTCTCCCATTTCAACCCTTTTACACTCGATTAGAGATTTCCAGATAGGAAAGACTAATTCGGAAAGCTGAGAAATCACAGTTGGAAAAGTCCAAGGCCCAACACAGAGGTGTTAAAGTTGGGAACGAATGGAAGACTGCTTGAGTTTTACTTTTAAGTAATGTTGTTTCCAACCGCTTGTGGTTTTGGTTCTACAATGTTTAGAGTTTGGTAAAAGATTATACCTGAGAAGTTGCATTGTATGGAGGAAAAATAGAGGCTGCCACCCAAATTAATTTTTTTCGAAGACTTCTAGCTCCAATAGTGAGTCATTATTAAATTTCAATCAAGGTTCCTGACAAGTCTGAGTCTAATTTTTCTCATCTGTAAAATGGGCTTAATCCTCCCTCCTTCCCTCCCTCCCTCTCTTCCTCCTTTCTTTCCTTCCTATTGGGTATATGTGAAAGTTACATGAGAGAGCATAGGGAAAGATCCTAGGCCCATAGTTGACATGCAGGAGTTAATAAATGATGGCTATACTCTTTATATTGCTGATTTTTTTTTTTTTTTTTTTTTGAGACAGAAACGGCGCTGTTCTGTCGCCCAGGCTGGAGTGCAGTGGCACAATCTCAGCTCACTGCAACCTCTGCCTCCTGAGTTCAAGCGATTCTCCTGTTTCAGCTTCCTGAATAGCTGTGATTACAGGCATGTGTGCCCAGCTTATTTTTGTATTTATAGTAGAGGTGGGGTTTCACCATGTTGGCCATGCTGGTCTCAAATTCCTGACCTCAGGTGATCCACCTGCCTCGGCCTTCCAAAGTGCTGGGATTGCAGGTGTCAGTCACCACGCCCGGCCTGCTTTCTGATTTTTAAGTGTGATATTGACCAAGACATTCCTTCTTTCTCCTAAGAATAAACTTTGATTTAGCTTTTCTTCAAGATGGAGATAGCTTTTAGAAAGAACAATTATGAGAGAAAGAACTTTTTTTAAAAAATAGAACCTTCCAAACAGAGTGAGTGTCTTGAAAATTTTATATCACTTAAAGTTTGTCACAATTTTTCAAGAAAGGCCAAAGACTGATATGAAGAATGCTGAATTATAGAAAAGGGATGCATAACCACAATGCTGAGGGTCACCAGCCAACCTAAGAAAGCTTGAACATATGATTCTTTTATAAACCATGTTTATACTAGGGTAGAAAACCACCACTTTTGGGGGACACAAATATTTTCTGTCTTTTCAACTTAGCAACTGAACATACTTTTCCACCACACAAGCTCCAGTTTTGGAAGATCAAGTGAATTCCTCTCAAAATATGACATGTTCAGGCCTAAAAAAAAAAAAGAAATCTGAAGAAGCTTGTTCTTAACTGAACTACCACTAGGAAATGAAGTTTTGAACTTTTTCTTTCTGTTTCAAAAACAGGACATCAATCCCTGCTCTGTCACTTCTGGCTACTGAGCTGCCTGATCAGGGTGGAAAAGGGGGAAAAGCTAAACCCTGCTCACCTGGCTCCTTCATGAGCGAGGCTGCTCAGTGGGGTACATGGGAACCGCCTATAAATTTTGGTCACTTGCGGTTCTCAAGACACCAATCCACCCCAGCCCCCACAAATATACTTTTGTCTGATCCCCCAAGATGGTTGAGAGTTGCCCAAGTTAGGGTGGGTCATTCAGCATCTAAAATTTGCTTCTAACCAAAAAGAGCTCAGACTAAGGGAATCATTTTAGTACTCAAGATTATCAGAGGAAAATAAAACAAAAATTCTGATGCCAAAAATTTGAGTCATTTCCCTACATACAAGAACTTGAAGGTACCTCCTCTTGGCTGGAAAAGAAATCCCTCGGGAGACTTATTTAGGATCAAAGTCTTCTTGAAAATAGAAAGCCCTACATTCTCTAAGGGAAAGATCACTGTCTGAAGTGAATTTCATTTACCCTCAAGTTTTGTGCCAACTTAAATACACTAAAACCCCATTGCTTATGAGAAGGCATTCACCTATTACTTGCTTATAGGTACATGGAAAAGCTATTATGGGGATAATCAGCTCAACTATAAAATGGAACAGTCATACATAATGACAAAAACAGACACAAGTCATAAATTGCCTTTTCGCCTTCAGAATCCATGCAGGGACTCACTCAGCGCATTCTTTTGTGCAAAGATAAAACTTTCACCTTGAATAAACATTGCTCTTAGTTTTGTTTGAGCCTTATAAATATAGTGACTGCAAAGTAAACAACAACAAAAAATGCTGTTTCTTAAACAAAAGGCAGATGGACCTCTCTCCCCCTAACAAGGTCACAGGATATATGATGGAAGGCTGGCTGATGGCAGGGGCTGGCTGACAGTCTCTGTGCAGGGACAGGAAAGTCAGTTTCCACTGGATCATGGCTAGGCACCAAATCTGGTGTCCTGGGACAAAGGGCTGGTGGAAGATTCGCTTCGAAGAGAAGTAGCTCCTCCATAATGCTGTCCCAAATAGAAACCAAAGAAATGGAACAAAATGTTAAAGTCCTAGCTAGATTTTCTTTTTTTTTTTTTTTTGAGGCGGAGTCTTGCTCTGCTCACTGCAAGCTCCGCCTCCTGGGTTCACGCTATTCTCCTGCCTCAGCCTCCTGAGTAGCTGGGATTACAGGCGCCCGCCACCACGCCCAGCTAATTTTTTTGTATTTTTAGTAGAGACGGGGTTTCACCGAGTTAGCCAGGATGGTCTCGATCTCCTGACCTCGTGATCCGCCTGCCTCGGCCTCCCAAAGTGCTAGGATTACAGGCATGAGCCACTGCGCCCGGCCCCTAGCTAGATTTTCTACTGGACTATCTGAACAGTCTGAATTTCTCGTTTTCTCAGTCTCAACTTGCTTATATTTATCTTCAAACAGTTTTCCTAAAAGTTATCAAAGATCATTGTGAGACTAGGTAGAGATTTTTGTTTGGTTTGCTTTTTATTTTTTGGTTTATTTAACATATAGAGGCATGTCTAGAATAAATCTTGTAGTTAAGTGATATCTCAAAAGTCTAATTAAAAATGGGAACTGAGATGCCAGTACAGAAGAGCCAGGTCTCGGCTGATCTTGGGAAAGTCACCTGACCTCTCTGGGCCTCAGTTTCTTCATTTACATAATGGGGCTAAAAATGCCCATCTAGCTACTGACCAGGTAATTCTGATGATCAAATGGTATCACATGAGTAAAACCATGGTTGCACTTGCCAAGGTTCTTACTGCCTATAAAGATGGTGACAACCACAAACAACCTAACACCAGAATGACGGTGGGCACCAGCACTTCCCGAGGGCCTGCTTTGTGCCAAGAATGCGATGATAGTGGCCCTGACCAGTTATACGGTGATGTCAAATAAGAGGCTTCTGCTGGGAAGTCAGCAGTCATTAATGTTTCATATTCTCTGCAGTGCCTAGAAGAACGCCTTACAAACACAAAGGAAAAACATCCTGTAAGAAAAAAAAAAGACCTTCAAAATTAGCTGGACTTGGATTCAGATCCACTCCTGTCACCTCTCGCTGTGTGACCTTGAAGACTTAACTTCTCTAACTCCCAGTTTCCTGACTGGCAGAACAGAGCTTAACACATACAAGACAATGTATACGAAGGGTCTCTCACCAAGCCTAACCAACAGAAGGTGCTCCACAAATGTCTGTACATTAGTATGTATTCCACAATGAAGTACAGGGTTTCAACCCTGTTCCTACACCTTTTCCTACTAAAGCTGTTTGCGCCAAGAAATCATCTCAAAAATTAGATCTTTGTCAAATTCATAAAAAACAAAACTGATTTAAGACAATGAAACAATGGCTAAAACAACATAGAATAAAATGCATTAACTAAAAACTGGCAGAAAACTCACATCTCCTTGACAAAAATTTGATCTGCAGAATGTGAGCTGGGAAATTTGGGCCTGGCAGAAGTAAACACCACAAAGCAAAAGAGAAAAATAGAAAACTACCATACAACTACAAAAGTTATCAGTAAAATTAACATGTAGCAAACAATGAACAATGAATTCTAATTTACATGAACAGCAAATAACCACTATGAAAATAATTTCAGTTAAGAACATGACAAATTACAAAAATATTTGTATTCATAAACACAGAATCAAAACAAACATGGGATCAAAAAGGTACCCAGCATCAAAAGCATCCTATATTGACTTGATAAAGACATAATGAGAGGAATGAGGCTGGGCACAGTGGCTCACGTGTGTAATCTCAGCACTTTGGGGGGTCAAAGAGGGCAGATCACTTGAGGTCAGGAGTTCAAGACCAGCCTGGCCAACATAGTGAAACTCCATCTCTACTAAAAACACAAATTAGTTGGGCGTGGTGGCACACGCTTGTAATCTCAGCTACTCTGGAGGCTGAGGTGCGAGGATCACTTGCTACCCAAGAGGGCAGAGAGTGCAGTGAGCCGAGATTGCACCACTGCACTCCAGCCTGGAAGATAGAGTGAGACGCTGTCTCAAAAAAAGGGGGATGGAAAGTAGAACAGAATGAACAGAGGGTTCGTTAGTGATGACTGAAAGTGCTTCTCTCCTTTGCTGGAAGAAATTAAGTATGCTGTCGGCTTTCTTCCCTTAGGAAGACCAGATAATAGCTGTGCAGAGCAAACACAGTTTCTACAGGGGCATAAAAGACAGTGGAATCATTTGCGGTATTGTTAATATCTGAGATATTATTAGTTTAAAAAGTACTTTATTTATTTTTTTGAGGATAGCTATGTATGTGAAAATATCACACAAGAATGAAGGTACAAATGAAGCTAGAGTCTATAAGAGAGGAAATTTAATCAATAGGGGGCCTTCCCAGTTCTCTGCCTTTAAAAGACGTTAGAGTGTCTTGTAGATATTCACATGACACACAACTAGAAGAAAGTATACTTCTTGCAACTCATGCAGCAGAAAGAAACTTTCTCCTCTGATACGGGTTTGGAATATGAAATGCTGTCATTTTCTTAAATAAATCACATTCAGAGAAGTCCTTCCAGAAGCGATTGCCTTGCCATGGCCTCAGGAATGAGATCAGATCTTTGAAGTTCCACTTAGGGCTAGAGTCATCTTGCCAAGACCCAGGCAGGGGAGTCATGGGTTAGATGTTCACAATTTGGTGGCTAAGCCTTAAATCTTAGATTTGAATCCATATGCTGATTTCTAGGGTTGGGAGATGAGAAAGATAGGCAAAGAGAAATAACTGAGATAAAAGGGCATAGGTTATTTCCTACTTATATTTCCTTGAGGCCAATATTAAATAAATTAAACAACAAAGATGAAATGAGATATTCCTTTTGTAGGAATGCTCTGGGGCGAGAAAAAAAGAAATAAATTCCACAAGTGGATACCTTATAGACCTGAAATTTAAAATTTGTGCATCTATCCATAGATGACTACAACCTACAGGTCTACTATCTTCTTATGTGATAGAATGAATTCCCTTTTAACTCCTCCCTGGGTTTCATATACTTCATCTCTTTTGCTCCTCAGGCCAGTGTGAGGTAGGAAGTTACCATCATCTTTTCATACATGTTAAAAACAAATCTCTTAACAGAGGAAAAGATTATTTAAAGGTAGAAATGCAATGAAAGTACTGGTATTCTGACTACCAGCCCCATGCTCCCCTCAGGGTACAAGCCTATGTCTACAATAATGGCTTACAATCTTTGGAGGCGTGAATCTCTCCCTGAGGATACAAAAGAAATGGTGGACCCTCACCCCAGAAAAATGCACCCTTATACAGTATTTACAATTAATTTAAGAGGTTTATGAGCTTCTCCACACACTCAAAGCCCATTCAACCAGGCTAAAGCCCTCTGGTCTTTGCAGTGAAGTGCAGTGCACTGGCAGGGGCTCAGTGAGGTGTCGTTCTGTCCCCTCTGGCCCTTTTTTAACCACTGGAACTCAGGCACTCTTTAAAGGAATAATCGCCACAGGCCAACAGTTGATTGTTGTGGTCATTTGTAATTCCTCAAACTCCTCTGGTGTACACAGAAAAACAAACAAAACATTCCCCTAAAACAACTTTTAAGAAAATGCGTATCTTTAGTCCAACCACATATGTGCAGAATCATAGATGACCTGAATGGGTATTCAACTGATAGACCCATTTAGAGCTACCATTTCCTATGAGAAGTGGTAATTTTGTGTTTATGTGCTTTCTCATCTTAAGAGATATAACTAGTTTTTACTTCTCTGTAAACACACCTAAGATTGCTGGTATCAAAACACAGTCATGTGCCAAATAACATTTTGGTCAACTAAGGACAGCATATATGACGATCCACCCATAAGATAATACCATTATCTTTTACTGTGCCTTTTCTAGGTTTAGTTATCTTTAACATGCTGTACAGTTCTGTAGCCTAGGAGCAATAGGCTATCCAGATAGCCAAGGTGTGGAATAGGCTGTATTCCACCTAGGTTTCTGTAAGTATACTCTATGATGTTCGCACAACGATGAAATCACCCAGTGAAATGATTCTCAAAATGTATCCCTGATGTTAAGCAACGCGATACAATATGGTGTTTGTCACTCAAATCTCGTGCTGAATTATAATCCCCAGTGTTGGTGCTGGGACCTGGTGGAAGGTATCTGGATTACAAAGGCGGATTTCTTATGAATGGATTAGTACCATCCCCTTGGTGTTCATGATAGTGAGCGAGTTCTCATGAGATCTGGTTGTTTAAAAGTATGTAGCACCTCCCCCTTCTCTCCCTTGCTCCCACTCCTGCCATGAGACACCTGCTCCTGCTTCACCTTCCACCATGATTGGACGCTTCCTGAGACCTCACCAGAAGCAGATGCTGGCATCATGCCTCCTGTACAGCCTGCACAAACATGAGTCAATTCAACTTCTTTTCTTATAAATTACCCAGTTTCAGATGTTTCTTTAGAGCAGTGCAAGAATGGACTAATACACAATGTATGCCTGTAAATTATATAGCAATCCCCTCAGGTGCAGCCCGTGGCTCCCATACTAGTAGCTTATGAAAGGCAAGACAAGTATACGAAGGAGCCCAACCCTATGGGAAGGGAGGTTCCCATTCAAGAGGACTCGTTCCCTGGAAAGCAACACCCTTATATCAATCCAGCAACATATAAAGCATGATATCCAATAAAATGTATTGCCACTTCCCCCAGGCCTTCATATAGATCCAGAGTGAGGACGCGGGTAGGGAGGACACTGCCCTTTCTTTCTGCCTAAGTTATAATCTCATGCTGACCCTCAAGCTTCAAAAACAGTTTCTCAGGGAAAACAGAAAAATCAGGAAACAAATGAGACTTCCACAAACCAAGGAGAATAAAGAAACGGCCAATCCTTTCACTAGGATGTTGCCAGCAGACTCTGGAGAAACTCCTAGGAGGTCTCTCCTGTTGAGATGTCACAGGCACGTGAACAGCTTCTTCATTCTTAACCCAGTGAACTATGGAGGTTCCTAAGAGTCAGACTGGTCCTGATGGGGTTTGACTCTCCTACTGTCAGTGCACCAACCCTCCTTCTCTGTAGTTCATAATAGATTTCATTTCAAGAGCACTAATGGCTTCCTGCGGCTCAAGTCTCAATGCAAATATTACAGTCAAAGTAATGACCTATTTATCTTCTTCATTCTGTATTTTTCAAAATTTTTGTAACGTCATACCTTATTCTGTTCTCACAATAAACCTGTAAAGTAGGTGCATTTCTATTCCACAGTGAGGAAGTCCTATTGTTAAACCATAAGCATCTTCATTTTTTAAATTATGGTAAAGCCCAGGTACAAAAACAAACAAATTATAAAACCAAGAAGACTTTCTTATGTCAATTAGAATTCAATAAAGTTAATAAAATTTAATAAAATATGTTAACTGGGCATTTACAACTAAATATTTAAATTCATTCATTTATATCAAGTCCAAGAGCTAAAGCAAGAAGAGTGAGGAATCTGTGTTACCACTATGAGGGTTTATGATGCGTGAGGGGTAAGGGGCCACAGGAGTGTGAGAAAGGATTCAAGGCAGAAAAGTACACACTAGTTCAGACTTTGAACCTGAATCTCACTGCTTTCAAACCATGAGTGGGAAAGTCTCTCTAAAAGACGGTTGCCGTCCAGGCATGGTGGTTCACGCCTGTAATTCCAGCACTTTGGGAGGCCGAGGTCGGTGGATCACTTGAGATCAGGAGTTCGAGACCATCCTGGTCAAACGGTAAAACACCATCTCTACTAAAAAATACAAAAAATCAACTGGGTGTGGTGGCGGGCGCCTGTAATCCCAGCTACTTGGGAGACTGAGGCAGGAGAATTGCTTGAACTCAGGAGGCAGAGGTTGTAGTGAGCAGAGATTGCACCATTGCACTCCAGCCTGGACGACAGACCGAGACTCTGTCTGGAAAAAGAAAGAAAAAAAAAAGAAAGAAAGAAAGAAAGAAAAGACTGCGGCTTATTTTGAACCACAAACCAAACAGTACACTTTGGTCTAGTTCGATAATCCTACAGAACTGATCTGACCAATCTATCATCCCTAGAAAATAGTTTGGGAAAAAAAGGATAAATTCTCAGCTTTCACACATTATTAACAAGAATACCGTACCACATAGAAATGCCATTCAACTCTACTCTCTTACCTGCTCTTCAAGATAAATTTCTATTCAGTGCCACAAAGATCTCTTTGGTAAAGCTACTTTTCATGTCCTATCAGCCCATGGCACAAGTACACCTATGATCTCACTACAAAAATGCTCTCTCTACAGTAAACAAGCAGAGAGCACAGGTGTTTCCTCCAAATGAGTTCATTCATGAAAAAGCCAGTCTCAACAAGAAAAGTGTGTTGAGATGAAAGGAAGAGCAAAAAAGCAGAGTTCTTTAGAGGCCTGTATGTCAAATAGCAACTACCTTCAACTCGCTTCACCTTTTCCAGCTTCGCATATAATCAGCTCCTGCCAGAAAATACAGAGTGAACTAAGAAAATGTCCACAAATTAAGATGTCAGTGAACAAACCAGTCAATAGCTGCAAGATACCGGAGAATGACATCACTGTCCGTCTGCTGCTGGATTCAGGCGGCTTAAAAGGTTGTGTCATTACAGAAGGCTGTACTTCAGTTTGGACTTTCCCTGTAAACTGTGGGTAATAACTGGTAGATCTTAGGCAGGAGAATGGCATGATTCAGTGAATTCATTCTGGTGGCACAATGAAAGGTGTAGGGGTCATCATGAAAGGTCCAGGGCGTTAGGGGCTATTGCAGTGACCTAGGTAAGAGATACGCAATGCCTGGACTAAGGCAGTGGCAATGGAGAGGAAGGAGGAAGAGGTATTTTAGAGGTGGACTCAGTGCACCTGGTGGCAGGTGATGGGCGGTGAGGAAAAGGCAAGGCATGTGGGCAATGAAGCAAAAGCCATGAATATAACTTCTCACAGCCTATTAACTATAAAAGAAATTGTAGTACTGTAGGGGACTCATGAGGTTAATTATAATGGAATTTCACTTCTATTTCCTTACCTTGGCAGCAGAGTTTGATACTCCGTGTGTAACATTTCTGATGAGGCCCCCAACATTTCCATACTTTATCAGTCCAGTAACCCCTTCAGAGACATCATTCAAAAGCCCCATAGGATTGCCGAGAAAATCCACTGATCCCAGGATTCGAGCTGCCTGGCTGAGGAGTTCCTGGCAAATGGAATAGGAAGAGAAAAGTCCAGTCAGCATCTACTTACATTTGCAGATACCAGTGTCCCAAGCGAAAAGGTGAGAAATCTATTTTGTCCTCCATTCTCATTACTATCAGTAATTAGCTTTTAATCTTCATGAACTGCAAAATAATCTCCTGTCCTTTCAGGAGCGCCACCTAAGCTTCTCCCAGTACACATATCCCAATACACATACTCTTCAAAGCCAGTTAGAAGAATAAAAATAGCTATGAAACAGGAAGCATTCTTATGAGTATTTGCTACTATACACATCACACTCTCCTCTTCATCATGCCTACAAACAGAGAAGTAATCACCAGCAGGGAGAATTATAAAAGGAAAGGAAGGAAGAGAGGTAGATTTGCAGTTCCTCTCATAAGCTGTGGTGTGGGTGGGGGGCCGGAAGAAGGCATGGACAGACTTATCAAGCAACCTCCACTGTTCTTTCTTTGAAGCAGGGTCTCAGTCACACAGGCTGAGGTGAGGTGGCACCACCATGGCTCACTGCAGCCTTGACCTCCTGGGCTCAAGCAGTCCTCCTACCTCAGCCTCCCGAGTGGCTGGGACTACCGGCAAGCACCTCTACAACCGGCTAATCTTTTTTTTTCTATATTTTGTAGAGACGGGGTCTCAATATGTTGCCTAGGCTGGTCTTGAACTCCTGAGCCCAAGTGATCCTCCTGCCTTGGCCTCCCACCAAGTACTAGGATTACAGGTGTGAGCCACCATGACCGGTCCCCTCCACTCTTTCTATACTTCCAATTGCCTGATCCCAGGTTCCAGTGATATCTGCTGTATCACTTTTCTTAGTTAGGTAGAAATATCACCAATTAGGAAAATCAAAAAAGGAAAGGGGGAATGGAGAAAAAGGAAGTGAGAATAAACTATATTTTAACTTTGAAAGCTACTAAATTTGATATGATCTTGACCTATCTATTCATCGAAGAATATGCCTTGCTTTTACTTCTTGATCTTTGCAGTCTGGATAATAAATACAAAATGGAAAATGTCCAATGTGATTTAAAAAATTTCAAGTTCAACCCAAGTGCAGGATCCCACAGACTCTAAAAACATAAGTGTAGTTGCTGAAAGAAGGCCCATGCCTGGGAAACATTATTTTGTTATTATTAAAGCATCAATTAAACCATTAAGAGTCGTGACTAATTTAGCAGAAACCCCTCAGAGTAGCTCTGAGGGATGAAACTAACAGCTCATAGGTCAAATGTACTGTCTCAGGATTTTCGTGACATATATGGGCTTCTTGGGAAGTGAACTACCCGTAACATAACAGAGTTGAAATGTTTAACTGGGTTCTCAATAGTAATGTCTTAGTAACCAAAATTCCCAAACAACTAAAACAAACATTCTGCTTATGCTCCAGCCAATGAGTACTTCTCCACGTCTTACCTCCTGGAAATGTTTGAGGACATCATTGATGATGAACTCCTTGGTCTCATAGGGATGTACCCGAGTGAATGGATCTAGATTAATCACAGCATCTTCAAACCGTATCAAAGGAAATCCCAAGGTGCTTTTTAGGGCCTAATTAGGGAAGAAAGGAAATGACATACTTAAGTCATATGATGGCCTTCTGGGATACTATAATTCTAGATTCCATTAAAGCTACAAGTCATGTTAACTTTCGAATGAGGGTCAGGTTTTGATGTTTAAGGATTTTCCCTATAACTATAAAAGTAAAATACTAGGGAAAAATACATGTATAGACAGACATGTATCACTCAAGTCACATACATCACACAGAAATAAACACTATTAGTTTGTGTCAAAATTCCTTTTGGTCTGTTTTGTATCTGAGTGTTTGTCGTGTTTTACTTTCTGACTGATGTATACCACACACACAGAGAAGTACACTAATCAAATGTATAGTTCAAAACCCAAACGATTTTTCCCAAAGTGAACACAATAATGTGACCACCACCAGATCAGAAAGCAGACTGTTATCGCCATCTTGGAAGCAGCCCACCCACCATGACAATGATCCCACTCCCTCCTCCCTCCTTCTGCCCCAAAGACAACCACGGTGATGACATCTATCACCACAGGTAAGTTCTTCTGCTTTAAACTGCATATAAATGGAATCATCAGTATGCACTTCGTTGTGGGTGGCTTCTCATAGACAACATTACATATGGGAGTTTCCTAGATTGTTGCATATAGCTGTAGTTTGTTAACGTCCATTGCCATATAATACTCCATTGCACGAATAAAACAATGTATTTAATCACCATTGTTGACGAAAAGTTGAAAAGTTGGGTTGTTTCAGACTTTTTGCTATTATGAATAATGCTGCTATAAACAACGTTAGACATGTCTATGGCAGACTAGGTAACAGGGTCTCGCTCTGTTGCCCAGGCTGGAATGCAGCGGCACAATCACAGTTCACTGCAGCCTTGACCTCCTGGGCTCATGCGATCCTCCCACCTCAGCCTCCTTAGCAGGTGAGGCTACAGGTGCAAACTACCATGCCCAGCTAATTTTTGTATTTTTTGTAGAGAAGGGTTTTCACCATGTTGCCCAGGCTGATCTCGAACACCTAGGCTCAAGCAGTCCACCTGCTGTGGCATCCCAAAGTGCTGTGATTACAGGTGTGAGCCACTGTTCCCTGCCTAGATATGTCTTTTGGGGCACATTTATGCATTTTTCTTGGACATATACCTGGGAGTGGAACTGGGTCATAAAGAATGTACATGTACAATCTTAATACATTCTGCCAAACAGTTTTCCAAAGTGGTCAAACCAGTGTATGCTCCATTCAGCAGTCTACAAGATCTCTTGTTATTCTACACCCTCATCAACACCTGGTATAGATAGCTTTTTTTAGAAAAAAGATATACTGGCCAGGAGTGGTGGCTCATGCCTGTAATCCCAGCACTTTGGGAGGCTGAGGTGGGAGGATCGCTTGAGGCCAGCCAGGCGTTCAAGACCAGTCTGGGTGATGAAGTAAGACCTTGGCTCTGCAAAAAGCTTAAAAATTAACCGAGCATGGTGGCATGCGCCTGCAGTCTCAGTCATTCAGGAGGCTGGGAGAGGAGGATCGCTTGGACTTTGAAGGTCAAGGCTACACTAAGCTGAGATCATGCCACTGTACTTAGCCTGGGTGACAAAGTAAGACCCTGCCTCATTCTTTCTTTCCTTCTCAAAAACAGAAAACAGAGTCTCTGTTGCCCAGCCTGGAGTACAGTGGCGGGATCTTGACTCACTGCAGCCTGAACCTCCTGGGCTCAAGTGATCCTCCTGCCTCAGCCTCCCCCTACAGGTGCATACTACCACACCCAGCTATTTTTTTTTTTTTTTTTTTTTAAGAGACAGGGTCTTGCTCTGTTGCTCAACTGATCCACCCATCTCAGCCTCCCAAAGTGCTGGGATTACCGTGGCTGACCCTGTCACTTAAAATAAACAATGACCAAAAAAACCCAGAAAATCTGAATGGTGTGTAATGGTATCTGAGTATAGTTTTTACAGATAAACTGATGGGTGTGTAATAGTACCTCAGTGTAGTCTCTTTTTTCTGTTGAGAAGTGAGATTAAGCAACTTTTAATATGCATATGCCATTTGGATATCTTTTTTGAAGTGCTTATTGAAGTCTTTTGCTCATTTTTGAAGTGAGTTCCTGTTTTTTATTTCTTACTGCTTTGTAGGAGTTCTTATATATTCCGTATACCAAGTCCTCTGTTGAACAGATGTGTTGCAAATATCTTATTCCATTCCGTGACTTGTCTTATTACTCTTTAAATGGTGTCTTTTAATGATCAGACAGTCTTAATTTTAAGGAAATCTACCTTATCAATCTTTTCTTATATGGTAGGACCTTTCTGTGTCCTGGTTAAGAAATTATTGTCTCCTCCAACGTCATAAAGATATTCCCATGTTTACTTATAGAAGTGTTATTGTTTTACTCTTCACACTTAAATCTATACTCTACCTAGAATTTATGTATGGAGGGCATGGCCAAGATTCATTTTTTCCTCATAAATATTGAACTAAGTAATATTTATTGAAAAGATCATTCGTTTCACTATCGCAGCACGGTATAAACGTTGTCATAAGTCACGTGATGGTATTACACATCCATTTCTGGATTCATTTCTTCTGTTTCACTTTGCTCTGCTGCTTTCTACTAATGCCACACTGTCTTAATTACTGTAGTCTTGTAATAATTTCTGAAATCGAACAGCATAAGCTCTCACCAACTTCGTATTTTTTCTCCAGGATTACCTTAGCTGCTCTTTGCACTTTTCAACTGCAGAGAAATTTCAGAATCAGCTTGTCAATTTGCCTCCAAAAAAACTGCTGGAATTTTCATCAGGACTGTACTGAATCTACAGATCAGTTTGAGGAACAATGACAACTTTACTGAATCTTCCAACTTATTGACATGGTATGTCCCTTCATTTATGTAGGTCTTTAACTTTTCACAATAATGTTTAATTGTTTTCTGTGTAGAGGTCTTACACGTCTTTTGTTGGATTTATTCTTAGATACCTGTGGTAGATTTAAAAGGACCACATACTCTTTTGCATCTTCTGTCAAGCAGTGAAGTCTATGTTCCCTCCCCCAAATCTTCACTAGCCTTGTGATTTGCTGCAGCCAATAGGAAGCGAGAGATATAATGTGTGACCTTTGAGCCTAGGCCTCAAGACAGCTTGGAGCTTCTGTGCTGCCTGTTTGATGTTTCCACCATGTGAAGAAGCTGGGAGTAGCTTCCTTTAAGATGGGAGACCATGTGGAAAGGGGTTCTGCTGACAGCCAGCACCAATTCGCTGGACATGGGACTGAGGTCATCTCATACCATTACGTCTCGGTTAACTGCCAGGTGACTGCAGCCATATGAATAACCACAGGTGAGACCAGCAGAAGAAACACCCAGCTAGGTCTAGCCCAAATTATTAACCCACAGAATTGTAAACAAATAAGATGGTGGTTGTTTTAAACCACTACATTTTGGAGTCATCTGTTACACAATAATAGTTAATGATACAGTATTTAATGTTTTCTTTCTCTCCCTCCCTCCCTCCTCTTCCCTCTCATCTCTCTCTCTCCTCCTCCCCCTTCTCTCAATCCCTCCCTCCTTCCCTCCCTCCCTCCCTCCCTCCCGAACTTCCATTTTTGTAGAGACAGGGTCTCCTTATGTTGCCCAGGCTGGTTCTGAACTCCTGGGCTCAAGTGATCCTCCCACCTAGGCGTCTCAAAGTGCTGGGATTACAGGTGTGAGCCACCACACCCAGAACTGTTTTTTTAATATCCTCCGAATTTTTCTTTTCTCTGTAATCACTGCTGACATGTAGAAATACAACTGTTTTCTATACTGTCTCTAGTGGCCTTACTAAATTTACTTATTCTAATAACTTATCTGAAAATACTTTTAGATTTTCTAGTAAACGATCATGCTTTCTACAAATAACAAAGTTTTCATTTTCCTTTCCAGCTCCTATACCTTTTATTTCTTTTTCAAAAAGATCATCCTTGACTTATTTCACTGGCTGAACTCCCGTGTAACGGTGAAAGAAGTGGTGATAATGGGTAACTTTCCTTTATCTCAAGAAAAAACTTTTACTCTATCACCAATTAGTATGATGTTTGTTGTAGCTTTTTAATAGATAGACCTAAACAGATTAAAGCAGTTATCTTCTATTTTTAGCTTGCTGAATTTTTATTGTAGATGGATGTTAAAGTTTGTCAAATGACTTTTATGCATTTTTAAGTAATCATATTCTATTTTATCTTGTTGACGTGGTAAATTACCAAATTTATCTGCAAATGTGAAACTGAATGTGCATTCCACGAATAAAACCA
Source organism: Mandrillus leucophaeus (assembly GCF_000951045.1). Lineage (NCBI taxonomy): Eukaryota > Metazoa > Chordata > Mammalia > Primates > Cercopithecidae > Mandrillus > Mandrillus leucophaeus. The sequence continues at coordinate 1,880,688 of NW_012105586.1, forward strand.
ATTTGGTTATATCAGCCTTCTTACATATTTCTGTTTTTGATTTACTAATATTTTGTTCAGATTTTTTTCCTCTATATTCATAAGTGCTTATCTATAATTTTCCCTTATTATTTGATAACTTTTTTAAAAAAAATTACCGTTTTCTGGTAAACTTCTTAGATACGTTCATAATTATTTTAAATTTTCTGTCTAAAAATACCAACATCCAGTTTATCTATGGTTCTGTTTCTAGTGTTTGTTTTTTCTCTTGGTCTCATCTCATCTTGGCCTGGTAATTTGTGACTGAATGCAACATTTTGTATGAAAACTTACAGAGACTTTGGATGAGTTTTTAGCTTCTGGCAGGCAGTTAAGAGTAAGAAGCATAATGCCTAAATCAACCAGGGTTTGGGTTTCCTCAAGGCTGTGTTTCAGTCTTTATCTAAGTTCTGGTGTATTTCAGTCCTTATGAGGCCTGGTGTAGTCCTTTAGCAGTCTCATTGAAAACCAATGCCATTCCTCCACTTTTAATCTCCCTAGTACCACAAAACTGCTGAAAAGACTGTGTCACTTAGAAATCAGCAAATATCTCAATAAAGAAAGTACCTCAGATTATTGGGGTTTGTTGTCTGCCTGTCTCTTCTCTGTAAGATATTAGCCCTTCCATTACCAGCTCTCTTAGCAGCAATGAAGTCTAAGTTTTGCTTTGCTAGCCCCACGAGACTGCCAAAAGCTTTACTTGCATTCTCTGCCTGTTGGCAGCTGCTTTCTGCTTGGCTTCTTCACCTTTCTCCCCACACTGCTTACAAATCAGAAAAAGTCTCAGGAATAAAAGCAAAATAAATGTTGGGCTCACCTTACTGGGTTTCTCTCCTCTCATAAATCTTGAACTCTCAAGTCCTGGCTGTTTTGGTAGCTTTCCAATGGCTTCACATGGACACTCCCCATCCCCGCCCCCACTATCTGTCTTTTCTTGAAGTTCTCAGCTGGCATGGGTCTGCTTATTATAAGCTGGTTAACAACCTCTGGATATGGGTCTATTTTCTGATTATATCTTTATTTAAAATGATTGACATTTCAAGGTGTTTACAAGGCGTGCCAAATACTCTTCCTTACTGAATATAAAAACACTTTTTCATGCTAATATTACCAGTAAATCTCTGATTCACTTGGAATTTATCCTTATATAAAGTGTCAAGAATAAATCTAATTTTATATTTTTTCTATTGTGATTGAGTCTAATAGCATTATTGAAAAGTCTACATACTCCCCACTGAATTAAAATCTATTATATATTAAAATTTCATGTGCAACTTAATGACATTTCTATTCTGTTTTCTTACTTATATTTTAATCTTTTTGCATGTGTCTTCTGAGACTGCCTTAAATTATTTTGGAACAAGAATATGTTTAATTGAAATTAAATCATATAATGGAAGAAAGGGTGAAATTTTTTAAAACCAGAGAGGAGGGAAAACTTTTTTGTGACTCAAAATTCAGATTCAAGACTATACTTTCAGGGATCATTTCCACAGTTTGTTACTAGAGAAGTTTCTCTGAATATGCAGAGTTTAAAAAAAAAATTAGATTCAAAACAGCAAAAGACTAATACATCTGACAACATAAAAATAAACACCTCTTGTATAATTAAACACACACACCCCCCCCAAAAAAGCAAAGTAAAAAGACAAAAAGCTGAAGAAAAAATACTTACAACTTTCATCAAAGACATACTTTTAGAAAGAGCTTCTAAAATTAGAAGAGATAAAAGGCCTGACAGAAATATAGACAAGTGACATAACCAGGCAGTTCACAGAGAAAAATCTGGACCCTTAACATACAGATCAGGAAAAGAAGATATAGAAGAAAGGAAAACAGAAATAGGCAGAGAAGCAACAGAGCAAGAGGAGAACCAGAAAGGACAGATGTCAACAACAGGGAAGTCAGCAATGTCAAAATGGCAGAGGATGCTGCAAAGATAAGGCTAGAGAGAAAGGTCACTGGATTTGGTGCCTCGGGGAGTCACTGATAACCTCCTGCTAAGTCATTTCAGAATATCTTAGAGATTAATAGCAACCTCAAGTTGAGCTGGGCCCAGTGGCTCATGCCTGTTTTCCCAGCACTTTGGGAGGCTGAGGTGGGCAGATAGCTCGAGCCCAGGAGTTTGAGCCCAGCGTGGGCAACATGGTAAAACTCTGTCCCCACAAAAAATACAAAAATTAGCCAGGCGTGGTGGCATGCACCTATAGTCCCAGCTACCTGGGATGCTGAGGTGAGAGGATCACCTGAGCCCAGGAGGTTGAGGCTGCAGTGAGCTGTGATCGTGCCACTGCACTTCAGCCTGAGTGACAGAGTGAGACTCTGTCTCCCCCACCCCCCAAAAAAGTCCAACATCAAGTTAATTCAACCTAACTCTCTCTCTCTCTCTTTGGTATAAACAAAACAAGAAATGTTAAGTGGATGGCCTAAAGTCATATGGCTAGCTATTTGATCTTAGACTTGAATATGTACATTTTCACAATAGCAACTACCTATTAGGTAGAAAGCATGAAAGCCAGAATGGAGGATACTATTTTTCCTGAAAAACGTTCTGCTGTTCATTCACCCATGCCTCACCCCACCCTTATGGTGAGTGATGATAAAGTACGTGAGCAGACCTTATTTTCCTTATTTCACTGGCAGAGAAACTGAGGTTCAGTAAGCTCAACTACTTTGCTTAGAGTCATAAAATAAACATGCTGGGAAAACAGGGTACTGACAATCAGTTCAGCACTGTTTTGCCAATACTACTTTGAGCATTACCTTATTCTCAGAGAAGAGAAAATGAGATCAAAACAAAGGCTTAAGGTAAAAAGCTTTTATACCCCAACTTCGTCCTTGCAACCAAATATTAAAGAACCACATAAAGTAGCAAAGACTTTGAAACCTCTACTGAAATGTCAAAACCTTCATCATTACCTTTCTTCACTATTACCTTTCCAAATGACTAAGGTGCTTGGTCTGAATCAAGGAAATATTCTGGCCCTTAAGTAAAAGTTATCCTTACCGAGTCATTTACTGCTTTTGGGACTCCACATTTGAAAAAGCTGAGATACAGCCCAATGGTATGAATTATTCTGCCACCTTCAGGTTGATCTGGTCAGTCAAAGTCGATGAGATGAGGGAACGAGCCAAACAGGGCTTATTCTTGTAGTAACTAAACGACTAATCAAATACAGTAGTATACAAAGTTGATGCTTATTTACTCAAGCAGCAGACAGTTTCCTGTTATAAAATGGAATTTGGAGAAGGCAATCCTGTGTTCATAAGCTCCTAATAAAAATAGGAAACTGTCTATTTCTACCTCCCCACACGAAAACTGCTGAAGTCTTCCAGAAACTTCATAGAGTTGAAAGAAGAAATACCTGTCTATATACCGTAAGGTCTCAGATCCCAAGCTATTCCCTCGGCCATGTCCTTTCCTTTCTTAGTTTATCCTGCACTAAACAAACCTGTCTGGAATTCATTCTTTAAAGGTTTATTTATGGTACATAGAGACTGTTTATGTGAAGCAGAGTATTTGCCTATTTCCCTCTTGGGACAATGTTTAAAACTACAGGGATATTTCCCTCTCTGGCACTTTCTGAAATACAATTAACAATACTGGATCTTTTTTCCTTTTAACAAATCTGGTTTTTATTTAGGGAGGGGAGGAAAAAAGTAAAGGGTCTGAAGTTTCCCAACAAATTATTTCAAGCCTTTGAGAAGACAGTTTTAGGCTTTTTAAATAGTGTCTTTGTTCGAAACTCCCCCAACCCCCACCCTCTCACTCTGACCATTAAAATGTGGGTTTTCTTCCAAACTAGATTGCTCAATTAAAGCCCTTCTTTTGTAATACCCCAATGCTCTAAATGGAAAAAGGACTGCTGTAGGCCACCTCGTGAAATCTTTTAAAGGCTCCTGGCCTCTTTTGATCTTTAAAAAAAGCCAAAAACACGTATAAACTACCTGGCATTTTCAATATCACTCTGCCACTTTCTAACACGCAAACTTAGAAGAACGGAGAGAATGGGGAGTCAGGGAGGAATGCTGTGCTTTGGTCTCTGCATTTGTGAAATGGGACTATTATCTCCCCATTCTTCCATCGCAGAGTAAGGAATCCAATTGAGATAGCAGATGTGAAACTGCTTTCAGTCCTTTTGAACAGACACTATATCTGGCAACAAGGTACCCTCAGTGTAAACCTGAAGACTTCCCTCTGAGATTTCTGACAGTCTCACTTCTGGCCTGGAGTCAGGAGAATCAAGATAATTATTCCTTCAATACCAAAGACGTGGTTTACCTTTTAGTCAGGCTCTCGTGATTCCTGTTCAGGGACAGAACTCCATTTTCTAAGCACATACTTTTAGCCATTATATATTCATCTAAAAGAGCATAGTACCCTTTCTAAGAGCTACTAATAAAGGCATATTACCCTGTTAGAAAACTCTTTGAATAAATGACATTATTTTATGAGTCCCAGACTCCACTAGGAGACTCAAGACACAGTAAAATGTGACTCCCGCAAGCTGAGAATTAACTCGTTAGTCCCAATTCCCCGCACCCTGCTGGAAACACTAACTTACTACACTCGGCGTGCCCCCCACACACCTCATCAAATGGCTGCTCCGTGTAATTGTTTAACAATGATTTGAAAAATGCCCTGAAAATGTTCCTTCAATTCAGTGCCAGATGAAACATTCAACTGAAATGATTTCGTTGACTGTATGCCGAGCGCACACACAACCATCACTCCCATATAACTGGGTGGCTGGGGCTGCTTCGACTGCAGAAAATCAGACTGCTTTTCTCAGTCTGGGGAGTTTTCTGCTGGGAGCAACTTGAAGGGAATAGTTAGGTGTCTGTGTTTCTTAGTAAGATGATTTTAAAAACAAGAAGTCCTCAACCCTCAGGAAATGCTTCACATTGGTTTGCTGGGCAAGTGCCAAGTGCTCTGGGTGAATATATACTTTATCAAACAAACCCATTCCAAAGGTCACACAAGTCAAGTGGATACTTGTGGATATTAGCAAGATAGTGGTTTTCCCATGGTTTTCCCCTCACTCCCATGCTAACTATCTTTAATCTCCTGGGAAATATGAAATTAAAGCGAATGAAGCAGACAGAGCAGTGAGTGAACGGCACGCTGCACTCTTCCGGAGATGGCTGCAAGAGCCATTCCTGCTCCAGGTCCCCACCAGCACTGCCAGCGGCTCGGCCCCAGTTCGCCACCCCAGTGCAGTCACCGTTGCCCTACCCTTACCCAAATGTGATCTGATGTTGACCAGACTACTGTCTCATTACCTGTGTGTCGATTTTAGAAGCTGTGAGTTGGCAGACACGGCCACATGAGGCCCACACATGTGTTTTGTTAGGCTCACTAGGTTTAAAAAAAACCAAAAAACTTGAATTGGTTGCCAATGTTTAAAAACCAGGAGATCCCACATAAAAATCCAGATTTCCGGCTTCTCTTTAAAAATCTGAAGATCTGGCAACACGGGGTTCACATTCCTCCATGACAGCACGCGGCTGGAGTGGGTTGTGGCAGCCCCTTCAGATGGAGCGGGCTCTCCTGGTCGGGCGGACATGACACTGCCCCGGTGTGCGGCTCCACTCGCTGCCATTGCCAGCACAGCCCCTGTGGGCATCTAAGTTAGGACCCTAAACTTCCTCCTTATCTGCTCATATCTCTAGCTGTTCCTGCGCAGCAAGATGACTATCTTGTAGCATCTTAGAGGAGGCAGCATGGAGCAGGGGGAAGAGTCCTGGACTGGCGGTTAGTAGGAAGATGGAGGTCTTGAGTATCATCTTTAAGTGCAACAGAGTGAAAAACCAGAACCAATGGGTCCAAGCTGCAGGTGGGCCGACTTTGACTCAAACTAAGGAAAGACTTTCTAATGCCCCTGGATCCACTTCTGCTCTTATCACTGCCTAGCCACACAGGCTTGACTAACAAAACACTTTGACCTTCTATTTCCCTGTCTACCAAGCAAGTACATCATTGAGGACTCACAGGTCTAAAATTCTCTAGTTCCTTATGTTCTATGGGGAAGCACAGTATAGTGGAAAAAAAAAAAAAATAGACTTTAGAATCAGACAGGCTTGGATTTGAATCCCAGCTTTCTTCCTTAATGAAGATATACTTTATTGCCGAAAATGAAGATGGTGTTCAGGCTGTGTCTAGTAAGTAGTCATCAAGATGGTCTAAGGGTTTCATCCTGATGTGGTGGTAGAGGCAGCCACATCCCAGTGGGTAAGTGGGCTGAGTCTACTTTCAAGGCGGTAGACACTCATTCAAAAAGAGATGGATCCTTAGGAAGAGAGAAGTAGGAAGATGAGCAGGCCTCGGGCACCAAAGGAAGATGCTGTTTTGACTTTGCTTTTTCTCTTGATCTTGGACCCAACTTTAGGAAAAAGGTATCTCACTGAGGTAAGCCAGGAGCTAAACAGAGAGCAAATGGGTTTTACAGAATTATCTGTGAATCTCTTGAGCTACTCCTTGATCTCTGGCAATGTCATATTTAATTTTTTTTTTAAAGACAAATACACGTGAGTCAATAAATCTTCTGAAAAAGGAAATCTGTAAAAATAAAATGTCTGCTATCAATGATGATGGGGTTTGGACAAACACACACACACACACACACACACAAAACAACAACAAACAAACAACAAACAGCAAACACACTCATTCTTTTCCAAGGAAAAATCATCTACAAAAATTTACCCAAATAGCAGCTCACCTTAAGATCCAACGGGAGCTTGTTGGAGGTGAACACACTTAGCTTGATCTGAGGAATGCTGATTTTGAGATTTTCAAAGTAGTATCGAATTGGTGTTCCACCTTGCTCAGCTGTCTTTTCATGGAGGTTTTCATCATATTTTTCCACCTCTGGTACAAAGGCAGAATTTAAAAAACAAAAAAGAATTTCTTAGTCTCATGATCCAAACCCTTGCATTCACATTGAAAAAAATAATCAAAAAAAGGAAACCATCTATCACTCTCAAATTAGTTTGCAAGGGTACAGTGACGTGTATAGTATTCTGATGCCATTCTTTGTGAGAGTAGATCTATTTTGTGTTGTCAAAAAAGAAGACTAGCATGTTAACTTGTGACTCTATACCATCCAACAGATGTCATCTTTGGAAAAAATCATCCAGATGGAAAAGTCAAAAAGCCACAGGTGTATTTGTTAGCAGTGTTATTATCAATGACCCAGATTATCTAAATTTATTTTCCTAGGATCATATCCAAATAAGGTCTTGGAGTGCAGTGTAACTGAATCAAAATGAGTATCACCAATTCATGAATCTGCGTGAAACATAATGCCTGAAAAAGAATCAGGTTGCAGGCTGTAAAGATGTAACATCACTACAAGCAGCAACCTGTCTCCCAAATGGTGGATATTCATTTAAATAGGACAATCAAGGCAGATTTTTTTTAATATATATATATATTTTTATTATACTTTAAGTTCTAGGGTACATGTGCACAACGTGCAGGTTTGTTACATATGTATACTTGTGTCAAGGCAGATTTTTTTTACTTGCCATCCCATGAAATAAAAGGAGTAGCATGGGCTACAACACGGCAATGTGATCTTTGCACTTGATGCTGTATGCACATCCAACTGGGCAGCATACTTTGCCTTGGCTTCACGCACCTTGGAAATAAAGCCAGAGAGCTTGCACATACCTACTTATCAAACACATTTATGTTGTAAGCTATTATCAGTGCTACTTACAGAAAAATGATACTGCAACAGAGACCTGCCTATTTATGCTGAGGAAGCAGAAACAGCTACAGACAGGATGGCAGGTACTTTAAGGAGCAGCAGGACTGGGCTTGTGGATCTGAGGGCTGCATGCTGCCTCTGTCCCATCCCATCAGCACTGGTGACAACATACCAAAAATATGGGAAGCAACCTCTTAGTCAGCTCCCACTCCAGCTAAAGGATTTTACAAAAATCTAAATCCATGCTTGAGGAGAAATTTATTACAGCAACTTATAAGAAAATTTACAAGAAAAGCATGTCGAATCAAATTTAAAGTAAAACTTCCCAGGAAGGTACCAAAACAGAATGGATACCTGGCAGGCAGGCTCCCAAGTGGCTGTCTGAATACAAATAAACACTGGCGTCCCAACCCAAAGTGGAAAACACAGCATTAAACAGACAGGATCTTGCTCTTGATCCCAAATACTCTTAAAGCTTAAATTCTAAATCTGGGATAAAAAGAACAAAAATATTTTTCTTGCATTGTGTGTATGTATGTACATGTGTACACACATTCCCAGTGATTTTTTTTCTCTAGCCAACATGGGCAGATAAACATAAAAGCCTCTTTCTTATCATTTCTTCAGGCTCAGTATTTAGTTTAGGCTTCAAAAGACTGAGTATTATTGACTTTTTTCTAAGCTGTATACACAGCCCTGAAAAGCCCATCTAGAAGCAGGAGGAAAGGCCATGATGAGGAATCTAAAAGAAGCAACAGCTCAATTATTTCTGTAGTACTGCTGGAAACCTGGGTTTTTCAATAGCTTATCTTACTCGCTTCTACAAAGAAGAGAGTAAATAAGTAGAAACCTTTGTAATTACAGAAAAGCACAAGGGTTTGGATGTCAAAAGTTAACGAATTGAGGCTAGCCAATTTTATTTTCTCAACTAAACCAAAGGAACTGCCAAAAGGATTTCTGATTCTTGGCCTGGAGTCTGTTTAATAAACAAAGGTTAGGAAACAAAGTGGTTTGCTAAATGACTAACATCATTTCTGTCATCCTAGAGCAGATGAATAAAAAAAATGCAAAGCAAAGAGGAATAGTATACTGCTTCCCAAAGGTGTACCACCGGATCCTCCAGGCTTCCAGAAGACCCTCTGAATGGCTCCTTTAGTTCACAGAGATAACTCAGACAACAAGTAATACTTTGAAAAAGCACAACTGAAACACAAGCCTTAGCTTCCTAGCTCAGGCTGAGATGTGGAAAGGGAGCCTATCAGACACCAAGGGACTACCTATTTTTACAAACAGACTCAAAAAATACCATCTTTGGACCGATTCCCAGACACAGACATAGAACATTCAACATTACCTGATTCTGCTTGATCGTAGCCAAAGAAACTTAGCAGCTTGAGGAGCAGTTTCTCCTCAATTTGCACTGTGAATCTCTGAGCTGTGACCATCAGATGCTAGAGATAAAGAAATTCTGATTTAAAGTGTGAACACCAGAAGGGACATTCATCTGTGCTATTAAGAAGGCCTCAATGACATGGTATGCTTTCATTAATCATGTGGCTTTACAACTATAACACCAAATTATTTCTGGCTTATCTCTCTCTATATTGTTATGATTAAAAACTCCAAAAGATGTTTAATAGATGGTTTGCCATTCTATTGTTTGGTTCCCAGGAAATCTGGGCCTCATTAGTCAGGATTCCAGCCTCAGATGCACTGTGGTGGATGAACTTTATGGTGTGTGCTCAGATGGATGGCAGCTAATTTAAGGAGCTTCATGGCTGGGCTTGTGGATCCAAGGGCTACAGGCAGGCTTGATCCCATCAGCACTGGTGATAAAGGACCAGAAATATGGGAAGCAACCGCTGGTCGGCTCCCACTTTTCCAGAGTTTGCTGCTGGAACAGCTAGCTTGTGCGTGGAGACCCCTCCAAGAAAGAAAGTTTATCATTTGTAACTATCTGCTGCTTTTGGCAAACAGTGTGGTAACTTAGGTAGCAGCACGTCTGTCTCAAGGTCAGACCCATCATAGCCCTTTCCCAATATTTCAGGGTTATTCTTTGTGTGTGTGTGTGAGCGCCTGTGCCCGTGTGCGTGCATGTGGGCACACACATGCAGACACACATCTCACGCTGTCACCTAGGCTGGAGTGCAGTGAGTGGCATGATTGTGGCCCACTGTAGCCTCAAACTCCCAGGCTCAGGACCTCTGCCTGCTAAGCAGCTGGGACTACAGGTGCTTGCCACCAGGTCCAGCTAATTTTTGTATTTTTTATAGAAATGGGGTTTCACCATGTTTCCCAAGCTGGTCTCAAAATCCTGGGCTCAAGAGACCCGCTCACCTTAGCCTCCCAAAGTGCTGAGATTACAGGCGAGAGCCAGTGAGCCCAGCTGGGGTTATTCTGTTTGTAATAACAGATCTGGATCATGCCTGGTCTTGACCTATCTAGAAGATGCTATACTTTCCTACAGTGACTTCACTCTGATGAATATGGACTCTGGCCTATATGGACTCAGTACTATCAAACTATCACCTGCAAGGTCACTGAAAACACAACTGAGAATACAAAGGGCCAGAAGGAGGAGTTCCTGTCAATTCCTCCAAACAATCTATTATGTCACACATGGCTTAACCCTGCAGAGCTATTCCCATCAGCATCCGGCACTGCTGCTCTGAGACTTGGCTGTGAGAGAACAAATCAACCTTCCACCATGGCATCAACCCACCAGCCTCCTCCACCAGCCCACCTTGTAGATGTTGGTCAGTGCACTCTTACTGGGGAACTTCACTGCGTTGACTTGCACGGCTGGGCCGGTCTCAATGACCTCATTCTCATTGCTCAGGGGAGTCACATAGAGCATGAAGGGCTGCGTGGTACCAATGAGCTGATTGTCCACCTATGACCATGGAAAGGTAGCAAAGCAAAAACAAACAGTAGCTCAGTTTTCATTTTTACACTTGAGTGGGGCGTCATAATGCATAGGTTGCTCAGAAAGTACCCTTATCATTTCACTCGATCTCAACAGTAGCTCACAAAAGGGCGGTCATAAAAAGTTAGTGGTCATAATAACAGACTTCATTAGGGGAGTGCTTTGCTAAGAGAATAGATTTTAAGTTTTCTCACCACAAAAAAATAAGTAGGTGAGGCAATACATACATTAGCTCAATTTAGCCATTCCACACCTAAAAATATTTGCAAACATCATGTTGTACATGATGAATATATACAATTTTTTTTTTTTTTTTTTTTTGAGACAGAGTTTCGCTCTTGTTGCCCAGGCTGAAGTGCAGCAGCAGAATCTTGGCTCACTGCAACCTCTGCCTCCCAGATTCAAGCGATTCTCCTGCCTCAGCCTCTTGAGTGGCTGGGATTATAGGCATGCACCACCATGCCTGGCTAATTTTATATTTTTAGTAGAGATGGGGTTTCTCCATGTTGGTCAGGTTGGTCTCGAACTCCTGACCTCAAGTGATCGCTTGCCTCAGCCTCCCAAAGTGCTGGGATTACAGGCATGAGCCACCATGCCCGGCCAAATATATACAATTTTTATTCACTGGTTAAAAACTCAGCTATTGGCCAGGTGCAGTGGCTCACATCAAAAATCCCAGCACTTTTGGAGGTTGAGGCAGGCAGATCACGAGGTCAGGAGTTCAAGACCAGCCTGACCAACATGGTGAAAACCTGTCTCTACTGAAAATACAAAAATTAGCCAGGCATGGTAACAGGCATCTGTAACTCCAGCTACTCAGGAGGCTGAGGCAAGAGAATCGCTTGAACCCGGGAGAAAGAGGTTGCAGTGAGCCAAGATCACGCCACTGCACTCCAGCCTGGGTGACAGAGCGAGACTCTGTGTCAAAAAAAAAAAAAAAAAAAAAAAAACTTTGGGAGGCTGAGGCAGGCAGATCACAAGATCAGGAGATTGAGACCATCCTGGCTAACACGGTGAAACCTCATCTCTACTAAAGATACAAAAAAATTAGCTGGGCGTGGTGGTGGGCACCTGTAGTCCCAGCTAATCGGGAGGCTTAGGCAGGAGACTGATGTGAACCTGGAAGGCAGAGCTTGCAATGAGCCGAGATTGCGCCACTGCACTCCAGCCTGTGCAACAGAGCGAGACTTCGTCTCAAAAAAAAAAAAAAAAAAAAAATCAACTATTTGAAAAAAGTAATTTTTAAAGCCAAGAACCGCCTAAACAAAAAAAAAATTAATTAAAAAAATAAAACAGGTGATACTATGTGCAAAGCTCCATACTAGACACTTCATACGCATGATCTCAAGTTACACCATACCTGTAATGCTGGTGGTAATTAAACTAAGGGTTTTGCTGCAGTCCTTACAACAACTTCATGAGCTCTGTCCTTATTTTATAGATGAAGAAGCTGAGAAGAGAGGCCCTTGCTTAGGGTCACAGTGCTGGTCAGTGGCAGAACTGGAACCTGAATCCACGTCTGTCTGACCCCAAGGTCAGCACTCCTAAACACTATGCTGTGGATGCTTCTCTTGAGCTCCAAATTCCTTGAAGACAATTTACATTAGAGAACCACGAGCTCAAATGGCTACCAAATGGGAACAGCTCCCTCTGTTAAAGTCAACTCCCTTCTTAGGAATGACAGTGGCATTAGGGTTGACTCTATTTACGCAGCCCTGATCAGTGCCATCACAGAGGACACTCGCCACACTCAGATGTGCGTGGATGTCTGGAGGCTCCTTGCAGGAAGCAGCCATCTTCACGTTCTGTATCACATCGAAGGTCACCACCAGGAAGAAGAAAAAGAGATCATCTTTTTGGGTGCCCCTAAGAGATCATTTGCGAGTGCTTTCCACACACCCCTATCTTATCACTTCCTAATCCCCTAAAGGCTAGGTATTATTCCTCCCCATTTTACAAACAAGTAGACAGAAGCTTAGAGAAGTTATGTTACTTGCCCTCATTCGCACAGCTTGTAAGTGGAAGAAGTGGGATACAAACGCAGAGATTTCTGGCACCACGGAACCCTCTGACCTCTCCATTGTATTGCAGGGATTTCCACATAGACATTTGTGTACAACCGGAAATGACTTTCCTTCTGTTGGTTCTCAGGGCAGGGATAAGGGCAAGAGACTTGGAGTATTTTTTCCTACTTCCATTCCTGCCTCCTACAATGTATTCTCTATATAGCAGCCAAAGTGGTCTTTCAATAAAATATAAATCGAGTCATACACCTCCTTCCTTTACACTCTTCAGTGGTGTGCCTTTCTCTTAGGATAAAACCAGACTTCTCACCACAGCCTCTAGGGCCTGCATGAACTGGCACCAAATTCTCCAACTTCATCACACACCACTCTTTCAGGTTCCCTACCATCCTCACCTGAGTCTCCTCATTGTTTCTAAAATGTGGGCAAGTCCTTCCTTCCTCAGGGTCTCTGAACTGTCTGAAATGGTTTTCATAGTGACCATCTCTATGGTTTGCTCATTCTATTCCTCCACGTTTCAGTTCAGCTCTTATTTCCTCAGGAAGATCTTCCCGAGCCACTTTTTCTAAAGTAGGACTTTATCTAAAGTAGTCGTTCTTTACAGCAATTATCACAGCATGTCATTATTCATTTGCTTGCTTGCCTGCATATTTACTGGCTGACTCTCTCTCTAGGCTGTTGGCTCAAGAAGAGCGAAGCCTGCATTTTTGAAGTCATAGCCGTATCTCCAGAACCTAGTACAGTGTCGGGCACACACTTGACGCTCAGTAAGAATGGATTAAATGAATGAATCATTGCCTATCTCATCCAATATATGAAATGGCAATAAAGGGCTCAACTATACTGTCTTTTCCTTTGTTCTTTCACTAAACACATCTGACACAAGGTGTCAGAACTGAGAATTACTAATTCTAGCTAGTTTTATTCTCCCAATTAGATTGGATGCTCCCTAAGGAGAGGATCTCTATTTTCTATTTTTAAAAATTCCTTCTTGCTGCACTATAACCACAGTAAAATACAAACCTGCTTATTTTCTGATTTGCAGCATACATCACATAAAGAGGTATTATAGGAAAAAAACAACTTTTTGGCCAGGTGTGGTGGTTCACGCCTGTAATCCCATCACTCTGGAAGGCCAAGGTGGGCAGATCACCTGAGGTCAGGAGTTTGAGACCAGCCTGGCCAACGTGGCGAAACTCCGTCTCTACTAAAAACTACAAAAATTGCTGGGTGTGGTGGTGGGCACCTGTAATCCCATCTATTCAGGAGGCTGAAGCTGGAGGATCACTTGAACCCAGGAGGCGGAGGTTGCAGTAAGCCAAGATCACACCACTCCACTCCAGCCTGGGCGACAGGGTGAGACTCCGTCTCAAAATAAATAAATAAATAAATAACCAAATAAACAACTTTTTAAGCTAAAGAATAAAGTTAGTAAAACTAATGAACAGCAAATGGTTCCTTGAATCATCTCTGTAAGGTCAAAAAAAAAAAAGGAGGACAAAGAAAAATAGCTGCAAGATATTAACCTTTTATCTGTGCACAAATACATAGGATACAATTAGCCCAAATTCTTTGTTATTCGTGACATATAATAAAAGAAAAATTTCTTCTGAGAAGAGGCTCTGGCCTCGACAGTCTGGATGGAACTGCATGACACGTTAAGGGAGAGAAGGAGCCCCAGTCATGGGAGACACATTGCACATTCCTAGTCAGAACGCAGTTTGTCCATTTGGGAAAAAGAACCATAGTCTGGGGCTTTGGGTTCTTCTTTTGGAAATGTCTACCAGGAACTAGTTTCCTGAACACATTTAAACTTTGATGCAGGTTATAAAGGAAGAGCGTTCCAAGTATGATGTCACAAAGAGATAGAAGTTGTTTTGATAGCACAGTAACAGTACTCTGCCAAAAATTGTAAAAGTCAACTTTTTCAGAACTCCGAAAGTTAATAAAAAACTTGCGACAATCTAAGGAGCATTTATTCAAGAAAATAAGCTGAAACTCAGCAAGAACAGCGAGCTGTGTGGCATTTTAATTTGTCCTAGTCTCTTTACTCCCACCCAGCTCCACAGTAGCCTTGAAAACCAACGGCCCTACAGTCACACTGAAAACAAAGCAGTCCTAGCAGACACTCCAGGAGCCAGAAGGAATATGCAGCTTCCCCAGGAGTCCCATCCCCAGACTTGTCAGTATTTGGCTTGTCTGGCATCTCTCTCATTCCTGATATTAATAATCTGTGTCTTCTCTTTTTCTCCTCATCAGACTGGTTAGAGGCTTATTCATTGTATAGCTCTTTAAGAATAATATATATCTCCTATTAGTTCTATCCCTCTAGAGAAGCCTGACTAATACAGATTTTGGTACCAGGAGTGGTTCTAGAGAAAGAGAATATTAAGGATGGAGTTCTTTCATTGGCTTTTGGGTTTCTGGAGTTGGCTGCTTAATATGATTAGACCCAAAAATGCTAAGGACTCTACTTCTAATAGTATGGAGAACACTGATAGTCCTTGGCATGAACTGTTTGGAGAATTATGCAAAATAAATGCATTTGACACTCCTGATTCACTGCTCGAGAAAGGCAAGGAGTTTAGTGACTCTATACATAATACTTTTGACCATATGTAGAAAACCAAGTAATATAATGAAGCTGGTTGGTTGCTCCTAAGTTCAGTAGACAAAGTGATGAAAGAAAATGATAAACTCAGGGATTCTGTCTCCCAGCTTCAGAAGCAGCTACTGAGCCTCAAATCTCCTAAGATTGCCCTGAGTAAGAGTCTTATATCCTGCAGAGAAAGAGCTGAAATTGTGGAAAAACAGACACAAGCTCTCATCATGCAAGTGACTGACCTGCAACGAAAGATGCACGCACAGCCTCACCAGGCGTCTACTGTTAAAAGTGAGGGCACTGATTGGATAAGAATGGGACCCTGTAACTTGGAATGGGGATGTGTGGGAGGACCTTGATGAAGCTCAGGGAAACTGAGTTTATAAACTCTGACGAGCCTTTTTTGCCAGAAGGAAGAGCTTCCTCATCCCCAGCAGTGGCAACATCCCCTCCTCGACCCACGCTGTCATCAGCTTTCCACCTTTGTCTGAGGAGATAAATCCTATGCTGCCTGAGGCAACAGTGATGACCTGACGGCTGTCAAGCAAAACAATGTTGATTCTCCTCAGGAGCCACCCCCAACACCCCTGTTTGCTTCTAGACCTATAACTAAACTAAAGTCCTAGAGGGCCCCTAGAGGTGAGGTTGAGAGTGTGACTCATGAGGTGTGCTACGCTCGAAAAGAACTGTTTGAGTTCTCTAATTTATATAGACAGAAAGCTGGAGAACAGGTAAAGGAATGGATATTAAGGGTATGGGATAACAGTGGGAGGAACACAGGGTTGGATCAGGCTGAATTTATTGATCTGGGCCCACTAAGTAGGCACTCTGCTTTTAATCTTACAGCTTGGAGAGGTAAAAAAAAAGGTTCTAATAGTTTATTTACTTGGTTAGTTGAAATATGGATTAAAAGATGGCCCACTGTGAGTGAGCTGGAAATGCGTGATCTCCTTTGGTTTAACGTAGAGGAAGGGATCCAAAGGCTTAGGGAGACTGGGATGGTGGAATGGATTAGCCACTTTAGACCTACTCATTCCAGCTGGGAGGGTCCAGAAGATATACCCTTGACCAATGCCTTGCAAAACAGATTTGTAAGGGCAGTACCTGTATCTTTGAAGAGACCTGTAACTGCTTTTCCTTGTATGTCAGATCTAACAGTGGGAAGAGCAATCATTACCTACAAAAGTTAAATACAATGGGAATAACTGGATCCCGAGGTGGCAGGTTGCTATGTGGCAGCCCTCAATCGTCAAAGGCAAGGTGGGCATAGCTACCATAATGCACAGCAGAGGCAAAGTGGCAATTAGAATAGTCTGACTCATGTAGAGCTCTGGCTCTGGCTAATTAATCATGGTGTTCCTAGAAGTGAAACTGATAGGAGGCCTGCTGCATTCCTACCTAATTTATACAAGCAGAAAACTTTTAGGCTGAATGGACAAAAGACTAGTTTGAATTATAAAAACAGAGAATCATGACCCCTCAGTCAATTTCTAGACTTGAGCCAGTTTACAGACCCAGAACCCCTTGAATGAAGGGGAGGCCAGATCCCCTTGAGGAAGGACCCCACTACATTGCTGACAATTTATGCAGTGAATCTTTCTCCCATCCTTCCCCAAGGAGACCACTGGCCTTTTACCAGGGTAACTGTGCACTGGGGAAAGGGAAAGGATCAGACATTTCGGGGACTACAGGACACTGGCTGTGAGCTGACATTGATTTCAGGGGACTCAAAACATCATTGTGGTCCTCCAGTTAAAGGAGGGGCTTATGGAGCTCAAGTAATTAATGGAGTTTTAGCTCAGGTCTGACTTACAGTGGGTCCAGTGGGTCCCCAGACTCATCCTGTGGTCATGTCCCCAGTGCCAGAAAGCATAATTGGCACAGACATACTTAACAGCTGGCAGAATCCCCACACTGGCTCCCTGACTGGTAGGGTGGGGGCTATTACGGTGGAAAAGGCCAAATGGAAGCCCTTAGAGCTGCCTCTACCTAGAAAAATAAACGAAAAACAGTATCATATCCCTGGAGGGATTGTGGTGATTAGCGCCACTATCAAGGACTTGAAAGATGCAGGGGTGGTGATTCCCACCACATCCTTGTTCAACTCTTCCATTTGGCCTGTGCAGAAGACAGACGGATCTTGGAGAATGACAGTGGATTATCGTAAGCTTAACCAAATGGTGACTCCAATTGCAGCTGCTGTACCAGATGTGGGGTTTCACTGCTTGAGCAAATTAACACACCTCCTGGTACCTGGTATGCAACCATTGACTTAGCAAATGCCTTTTTCTCCATTCCTGTCCACAAGGTCCACCAGAAGCAACCTGCCTTCAGCTGGCAAGGCCAGCAATATCCCTTTACTGTCCTACCGCAGGGGTATATCAACTCTCCGGCTTTGTGTCATAATCTTATTTGGAGAGACCTTGATAGCCTTTTGCTTCCACAAAATATCACACTGGTCCATTACATTGAAGACATTATGCAGACTGGATCCAGTGAGCAAGAAGTAGCAAACACACTGGACTTATTGGTGAGACACTTGCATGCCAGAGGATGGGAAATATATCCGACTAAAATTCAGGGACCTTCTACCTCAGCAAAATTTCTAGGGATCCAGTGGTGTGTGGCCTGCCAAGACATACCTTCTAAGTTAAAGGAGTTGCTGCGTTTGGCCCCTCCTACAACCAAGAAAGAGGTACAATGCCTAGTGGGCCTATTTGGATTTTGGAGGCAACACATTCCTCATTTGGGTGTATTACTCCGGCCCATTTATTAAGTGACCCGAAAGGCTGCCAGTTTTGAGTGGAGTCCAGAACGGGAGAAGACGCTGCAACAGGACCAGGCTTCTGTGCAAGCTGCTCTGCCATCTGGGCCATATGACCCAGCAGATCCAATGGTGCTTGAGGTGTCAGTGGCAGATAGGGATGCTGTTTGGAGCTCTGGCAGGCCTCCATAGGTGAATCACAGCAGAGGCCTCTAGGATTTTGGAGGAAGGCCCTGCCACCTTCTGCAGATAACTACTCTCCTGAGAGACGGCTCTTGGCCTGTTACTGGGCTTTGATGGAAAACGAACATTTGACTATGGGTCAATCAAGTCACCATGCGACCCGAACTGCCTATCATGAACTGGGTGCTTTCTGACCCACCCGTCTAGCCATAAAGTGGGTTGCACAGTGCAGCATTCCATCATCAAATGGAAGTGGTATATATGTGACCGGACTCGAGCAGGTCCTCAAGGCACAAGTAAGTTACATGAGGAAGTGGCTCAAATGCCGATGGTCTCCACTCCTGCCACCCTGCCTTCTCTCCCCTAGCCTGCACCAATGGCCTCATGGGGAGTTCCCTATGACCAGTTGACAGAGGAAGAGAAGACTAGGGTCTGGTTCACAGATGGTTCTGCATGATATGCAGGCACCATGTGAAAATGGACAGCTGCGGCACTAAAGCCCCTTTCTAGGACATCCCTGAAGGACAGCAGTGAAGGGAAATCTTCCCAGTGAGCAGAACTTCGAGCAACGCACCTTGTTACACACTTTGCATGGAAGGAGAAATGGCCAGATGTGTGATTATATACTGATTCATGGGCTGTAGCCAATGGTTTGGCTGGATGGATTGTCAGGGACTTAGAAGAAGCATGATTAGAAAACTAGTGACAAAGACATTTGGGGAAGAGGTATGTGGATGGACCTCTCTGAGTGGTCAAAAACTGAAGATATTTGTATCCCATGTGAGTGCTCACCAATGGGTGACCTCAGCAGAGGAGGATTTTAACAACCAAGTGGATAGGATGACCTGTTCTGTGGACACCACTTGGCCTCTTTCCCCAGTCACTCCTGCCATCACCCAATGGGACCATGAACAAAGTAGCCATGGTGGCAGGGATGGAGGTTATGCATGGGCTCAGCAACATGGACTTCCACTCACCAAGGCTGACCTGTCTACGGCCAGTGCTGAATGCCCAATTTGCCAGCAGTCGAGACCAACATGGTGCCCTCGATATGGCACCATTCTTATGGCTGATCAGCCAGCTACTTGGTGGCAGGTTGATTATATTGTACCTCTCCCATCATGGAAAGGGCAGAGTTTGTCCTCACTGGAATAGACGCCTACTCCAGATACGGGTTTGCCTATCCTGCATGTGATGCTTCTGCTAAGACTACCATCTGTGGACTCACGGAAAGCCTTATCCACCATCATGGGATTCCATACAGCATTGCCTCTGACCAAGGCACTCACTTTTTGGCTAAAGAAGTGTGGCAGTGGGCTCATGCTCATGGAATTCACTGGTCTTACCATGTTCCTCATCATCCTGAAGCAGCTGGATTGACAGAATGGTGAGATGGCCTTTTGAAATCACAATTACAATGCCAACAAGATGATGACAACAGCTGGGGCAAAGTTCTCCAGAAAGCTATGTATGCTCTGAATCAGCATCCAATATATGGTACTGTTTCTCCCATGGCCAGGATTCACAGGTCCAGGAATCAAGGGCTGGAAGTGGAAGCAGCACTATTCACCATCACCCCTAATAATCCACTAGCAAAATTTTTGCTTCCTGTTCCTGCAACATTACGTTCTGCTGGCCTGCTGGCCTAGAAGTCTTAGTTCCAGAGGGAGGAACACTGCCACCAGGAGACACAATAACGATTCCATTAAACTGGAAGTTAAGATTGCTACCCGGACACTTTGGGCTCCTCCTAACTTTAAGTCAAGAGGCTAAGAAGGGAGTTACAGTGTTGGCTGGGGTGACTGACCCGGACTATCAAGATGAAATCAGTCTACCACTCCACAATGGAGGTCAGGAAGGTTATGCATGGAATACAGGAGATCCATTAGGGCACCTCTTAGTATTACCATGCCCTGTGATTAAGGCAATGGGAAACTACAACAGCCCAATCCAGGCAGGACTACAAATGGTCCAGACCCCTCAGGAATGAAGGTTTGGGTCACTCCACCAGGAAAAAACCCCTACAAAACCATGACCTGCTGTGGTGCTTGCTGAAGGTAAAGGGAAGACAGAATGGGTAGTATAAGAAGGTAGTCATCAATACCAGCTCTGACCACATGCCCAGCTGCAGAAACAAGGACTGCAATTGTCATCAGTATTTCCTCCTTCTTTTGTTAAAAACATGTTCGTGCATGTATACACCTGTACTAAAAAAAAAATCTTCATTTTATTTCCTTTCTCCTTCATCACATGACATAAGATTTATTGACTTCATATCAGCATTCAAGCATCGTGAACTTTATGTAATAGTATTTGGGTTGGGAATTGGGGTGTTTCCAGCTGTATGAAGGATAGCTGCATTATGTTAGGTGTCATTATGACCTTATTATTGTCTTTATTTGAAGATTATGTATGATCTCAGCAGCTGACAAGGGGTGGACTTGTGATGGTTAATACTGAGTGTCAACTTGATTGGACTGAAGGATACAAAGTATTGATCCTGGGTGTGTCTGTGAGGGTGTTGCCAAAAAAGATTAACATTTGAGTCAGTGGGTTGGGAAAGGCAGATCCACCCTTAAACTGGTAGGTGCAATCTAATCAGCTGCCAGCAAATATAAAGCAGGCAGAAACACGTGAGATGGGCCTAGCCTCCCAGCCTACATCGTTCTCCCATGCTGGATGCTTTCTGCCCTCGAACAACAGACTGCAAGTTCTTCAGCTTTGGGACTCGGACTGACTCTCCTTGCTCCTCACCTTGCAGACAGCCTATTGTGGGAACTTGTGATCGTGTACGTTAACACTTAACAAACATATATATATATATATGTATCTCCTTTTAGTTCTGTCCCTCAAAGACTACACCGACTGCACCGGTAATATTCTTTGCTTTGAAATCTATTCCGTCTGATGTTAATCTAGTCATTCCCACTTCCTATGACAAGTGTCAACATGGTATATCTTTTTCCATCTTCTCTCCTTTTAACCTATTTGTGTCTTTATCCTTAATGTGTGTTTCTTGTAGACAACATATAATTGGTTCATGCTTTTTTATACAATTTGATAATCTCTGCCTTTTGATTATGGTGTTTACAACATTTAAATTTAGTTAATTGATACCATTAGGTTTGAGTCTACCATCTTGCATTTTATTTTTTATTTGTCCCATCTATTCCGTTCCCTGCTTTCTGTTTTCTGCCTTCTCTTGGATTATTTATTATTATTATTATTTTTCCTGAGACGCAGTCTCCATCTGTCACCTACGCTGAAGTGCAGTGGCACAATCTTGGCTCAATGCAACCTCCACCTCCTAGGTTCAAGCAATTCTCCTGCCTCAGCCTCCCGAGTAACTGGGATTACAGGTGCATGCCGCCACATCTGGCTAATTTTGTATTTTTAGTAGAGATGGGGTTTCACCATGTTGGCCAGGCTGGTCCCAAACTCCTGCCCTCAAGTGATCCACCCGCCTCAGCTTCCCAAAGTGCTGCGATTACAGGCATAGCCACCTCGCCTGGCCTCATTTCATTTTATCTCCTTTGTTGAATTATTAGTTATAACTCTTTGTTATTTTGGTGGTTGCTTTAAGAGTTTTGTGCTGTTTATCTTTATAAGTCTACATTCAAGTGATATCATACCACATCATGTATAAGATTACAGTAACAGACTTCCATTTCTCCCCTTCAGCCTTTATGCTATTGTTAAGAATCTCACTCTTACTTTAAATGAGAAGAAAATAATCTTATATATTTACCCAGATAGTTATCATTTCTGGTATTCATTACTTCGTGTAGAACAGACTTTCACCTGATACTATTTTTTTTCCTTCTGCCTCATGATGTTCTTCTACATTTTTTGTAGCATGGGTCTGCTGATACCTTTCAGTACTTTAAAGATGTTACTCATTGTCTTCCCACTCCCACTGTTCCCAACAAGAAATCTGTTGTCATTCTTATCTTTATTCCTTTGCACATAACACGTCTTTTTTTCTTGTTCCTTTGCTTTAACACTGGTTTTGAGTAATTTGATTATGAGGTGCCTTGGTATAGTTTCCTTCACAGTTGTGTGCTATATTCCATCCAGTGTAGTTTTCATTACATTTTAATCTCTACAAGCTTTAGTTTATGTCTTCCATATCACTACTTACCTTTTGAACAGAGAGAAGACAGTTATATTAACATTTTTAATGTCCTGCAAAAATTCTAACATCTGTGCCAGTTGTGGATCAGTTTTGACCAATTAGTCTCCTCATTATATAGAAAGTTTTCCTAGTCCTTTGCACACCTGGTAATTTTTGATAGGATATCAGAAATTTTACCTAGCTGGGTGCTACATTGTTGTATTCCAGTAAATCTTCTTGAGCTTTATTCAAGGATATGGTTACTTTACTTGGGAAGAGGTTGATTCTTTCAGATCTTCCTTTCATGATTTCTTAGGCAGGTCTAGAGCAGTGCTGAGTTTAGGGCTAATCATGAAGGCAAGGCCTTCCTGAGACTCTTCCCAGTGTCTCATAAATTCTTAGTTTTTCCAGTCCAGTTGGTGGGCACAAGCACTATTCCTAGCCCTAAGTGGGCAGCAGGCACTGTTCCCTCTGATCCTTTCAAATGGGTAGTTTCCTCACATACATCACTGACTAATACTCTGCTAAATACTCAAGAGGGACCCTCTATAGATCTTCAGAGTTTTTCGGTGCAGCTCTCTATGCCCAAGTGTACCATCCTATAACTAAAGATACCTTGGTCTCTCTAGACTCTCGGCTCTGTTTTTTCAACTTCTCCACTGTGCTGGGTACTTGCTTGGTCTCCCCTCCCTGGAAACTTTCTCAAATTGGTAAGAAAGGGCAATCACGGGGCTCAGCTCTTTTGTTTCCCACCTCTCAGAGCACTATCCTTCACTGTCTGATGTCCAGTGTCTCAATACTGTTATCTTCTTATTTATCTGGATTCTGGGGCTGTTTCAGGTGGGAGGGGAAATTTAGTTCCTGTTACTCCATCTTGACTGAAAGCAAAGACCAGTTCTTTAGTTTGTTCTCCCTATGACGGACCTCAATTCCTCCAAATGATGGTTAGATGACTTCCTGTCGGTTTTTCTATTGGCAAGCTGGTGAACCATGGGTCACCTTCCTCCATGCCACCTTGACCAAGTTACCTCTAATATATGCGGAATTCTGCTGTATGTAGAAAAATTAATGAGACGAATGTAGGTAGAAACAACTATTTCATAGAATGATTTTTTGAAGGCCACAAGATATTTCCTCCAAAACATTAAAGTTCTTAGAACATCAAACATTAGATCTGGTTGGGTGGTCAGCATGAAAACAAGGTGACTAACAGCTCTGGAACTTCCCCCTTACCTGGACATCCTGTATGCTGAGTTCAAGCATGTGGCTAGTTGCCAGCTGTGTATAGTGCACACTGATTCCTGTAAGACTTGCAAAGACCAGTTCTTCTGGGACTTTATTAATTAAGGACAACCCAATTCCACCTTCTAACCTCACAAGCACCTGAAAGGAAACCAAAACACGGCACCTTGATTGTTTAAAACACAGCTCTTAGTATCCAGGAGAGTATAAGAAAATAAAGCATTTTACATTCGTCTACTCCCTTCCTCTCAGCAGATAAAAACTACTTAGGGGAGTTCTATTATTTACCTGGATGGCTCAAATGCCATCATCTCACTGGAAGCCTTGCTTTCTAGGCATACCCTTTACTCCAATGAGAACTCCAGAGTATATGATGATACCCCTATCAAAGGACCAATGACATTCTGCATTTCATTATAGAAATCTAACTATTTGGGAATCTTTCACCTTATTTGGCATGAAAGCTCCTAATTTGTTATCCACTACACTTCCATAACATCCAACACAGCGTTTTACACAGAGGCATTTGATTTTTTCAAAAATCACTGAATAAACATCAAATAAATATACTTTTTCATGTTCATCTCATCTTCCTTTTCAAACTTGTCACTCTCCAATCCCAAACATAGAAAACAAAAGGAAGATGTCAGAGATGGCCGAAGCAAAAAACAAAAAATTGTTTGTCTTAAATCTCACTGAAATTCAAACAGTTTAGCTTCCTTTATTGTAATAACAGTTTAGCAATGCTTTCTACATTCTGATTCCACATAAACTTTGTTGTCATTTACATAACACATTCACACATTCACTGATAAACAGTAAACACTGTGAAGCATAACTCATATTTAGAATCATACAGGACAGAAAGAAAATGGAAGGTCTAAACTACCACCAAGCAAAATTCTAAAAAACTGATGATCAAAGAAATAAATTTACAATATTTAGACCTTACTTCCAATTCCTGCTCTGTATCTGGATTCTTTAATTTCTGCAGCTCTTGTTCGGTGACAGGAAGTTCATCCACTTCATATGAACGGTTGCTTTTCCGTTGGCAGAAATCTGTTATCTGAAGTCAAATAAAACACGACATGAAGATGATTCACTCTTCCTTATTGAAACTATTCTAACCCAGGACAATTGTGTGGGTCAAAAGTCATTATATAATCAAGATTCATATAGAAGTGAATGGTTTCCAAAGGCAAGATCTGTGTAATAAAGAAGCAAACTTGGTTTTAAGTCTGCATGGCAAACTCAAGCTATACATCTTGACAGCCTCACGTAGTGGGGTTAGATATCTGCAGATGATCCCAAATTACAACTCAAGTCAAAATATGCAAACCTCAGGATCACTGCATTCATTTTTGCCTTAAGATTGCTTTATAAAGTGGTTTTGTGAGTGAGCACAGTGGCGCACACCGGTAGTCCAAGCTACTTGCAAGGCTAAGGTGGGAAGATCACTTGATCCCAGAAGTTCAAGACCAGCCTGGGCAACATAGCAAGACCCTATCTCCACAAAAAATGAAAAGTAATTAGCTAAGCATGGTGGCATGCACTTGTAGTTCCAGCTACTTGGGAGGCTGAGGCGGGAGGATCACCTGAGCCCAGGAGTTCAAGGCTTTAGTGAGCTATGATTTTGCCATGCCCTCCAGCCTAGGCGAAAGAGAGTGACATAGCTAAATAAATAAATAAATAAAAAGTGGTATTGTGAATTGTGATGCACTATCTCAGAGAGCTCATTGTTATATTTCAACATCTTTTTTTTCCTTTGTTCTGATTACGCTATGACCTGATAAACCCTTATCCCCATCACAGATCTCTCCCCTGGGTTTCAGAGCCGCAGTTACAATGACTCATGGACATCTTCACATAGATATCATACAGTCACCTTAACAAGTTCAAAACCTAACTCCTCCCTTCCTCTGCAAGTCTGCTCCATGTTCATCCCTTAGCAATCTGGATTATCATCCTGTGAGTTGCCCAAATCAGAACCTTAGAGGCCATTACTGACTCCTTCCTCTCCCTCATTCCCACATTCAGTCATGAAATCCGCCTGACTCTACTCCTAAGTAAGCTCTCATTTCTATTCATTTCTCTCCAGCCTCCTCATGTCGACCCCTGCCACTTCTTCCAGTTCAGGCCACCATAACCTTTCATTGACATTACTGCAAGAGCCTCCTATCTGGACTTTCTCTATCTCCAGTCTTGCCCCACTCTGGTTCTCTACCTTGCAGCCAAAGGAAGTGATCCAAAACGATTTTCTAATCATGCCATTCCCTGACTCCTTGTTGCCTTAGAAAAACCACAAATTCTTTAGTATGTATCTCTGACCTTTTCTGATCTGACCCCTGCTTCTATCTCCAGGCTTCTTTCTTACCACATTCTGTGTGCCACTTGGGCTGAGGATCACTCTGCTACCTGTGGGCCTTCACTAGTCAACTTCCCAAACAGTATGTCATTTACTTCCTATGTTTATTGGTCAATGATCGCCCATCCCCACTAGAATGTAAGCTCCAAGAAGGCAGGGAGTTTTATCCGTTCACTGGTAAATAGTTCAGTACCTAGACCTATGCTGGCTCAAGTAGCTGCTCAATAAATACCTGTTGATGAACATACTCATTACTGGAGGCACAGCCCCTCCACCTGTACCTTTCTATTTGGCTAATTCCTTTCAGTTAACTTCTAGGTCTCAGCTTAAGTATTACTTCTCTTAGGAAGCTCCCCACCCTCCAAATCTGGGAATACAAATCCTTTCCATACACCCTCCATTCCTACTCTCATTACCACAACATTTTAATTATATGATTAAGGATTGTTGTTATCTTCTTGTTGTTAATGTTATTAAGATATTGTGTTACTAATGATTAACGACACTATTAATATGCACTGTTGTTAACATTATCTTGCTTAAATCTTATGGTTTTTTAGATTACCACACATTTCATTGATACTTTGCTTATACTTTCCACTTATTTTTTTCTTGTACTTTAGTTCTTATAACAACTTTGTGAGGTAGATCCTATCCCCATTTTACAGACGAAGAGACCATATCCTCATAACTGGCATAAACAAGTTCAATACGTATTTGTTAAATGAGTAACCATTGGGGGTGGGGGAAGTACAGAGTTTCGCATCCACTCTTATGACAAATTATCACCTGGAGTGCTCTAGTTGGTCCATCTGGGATGACTCTGATGGATAACATTCCAGAACCAGGTCTCATTTTTTGATTAATAAATTGTTGTTCAGGTGGAACTGGCCCCAAAAGCTCCATGGAAGTGTCAGGACCAAGAACAACTTCAGCTCCATCAAACAAACCAGAAAGTCCTCCTTTGGCCTAAAAGACAGTGGAGTAGAGACATGTGAGAAAAGACAGAGGTACTGACTTTGACAATTTAACACATCATTTCAAACAAGTTCCTAAATTTACATTCTCCTCTGGAGGGTCATGATCAATGTGCAACAAAGACTTTACTATTTGTTCAGCTTTGCAGATGATGAAAAACAGTAGGATCACTTGAGTAAGACTAAAAGTTATGCTCATAAATTTGGGTAATTATGAATAAGAGATAATTTCATGCATAGTAGATCAGTTTAATTCTGCCTTTTACTGATACTAACTTCTTGTCATTAAAATAAACTTCTAAAAAAGTAGTCAAAACTAGCTGTTTCTTTGAGTATTCCTACTAGGGTTTGCTTAAAAATCTGAAATATTCTGAAAATAGAAAATAATTATTATAATCATTCAGCTTTCCAGTAAGAGGAAAATTCTCGAGTTGAAAACCTCCCCAAACAGGCCTGTGGCTGGACAACCAAACCAAATACTCAAAGGACGGTGTTTCTTCTAGAATGGAATACAGAGTTGAGAATGTCACCTGATACCCAGTTATTCAGGCTATTAAAAGAAAAACTTCAAGCCAGGAGAGGTGACTCAGCCTGTAATCCCAGCACTTTGGGAGGCCGAGGCGGGTGGATCGCCTGAGGTCAGGAGTTTGAGACCAGCATGGTCAACGTGGTGAAACCCTATCTCTACTAAAAATACAAAAAAATTAGCCAGGCATAATCCCAGCTACTCAGGAGGCTGAGGCAGGAGAATCGCTTGAACCCGGGAGGTGGAGGTTGCAGTGAGCCAAGATTGTGCCACTGCACTCCAGCC
>NW_012105586.1:1908603-1985867 GCF_000951045.1 Mandrillus leucophaeus
AGGGAAGGAGGGAAGGAAGGAAGGAAGGAAGGAAGGAAGGAAGGAAGGAAGGAAGGAAGGAAGGGAGGGAGGGAGGGAGGGAGCGAGGGAGGGAAGGAAAACTTCAGCCAAATTAAATTTAAAGGAGTTTAATTGAGCAATGAACAATTTGGAAATCAGGCAGCCTCCAGAATCACAGCAGATTCAGAGAGACTCCAGGGATGCCTCGTGGTCAGAACAAATTTATAGACAAAGAAAGGGAAGTGATGTACAGAAATTGGAAGTAAACAGCTGGATTGGTTACAGGTTGGCGTTTGCCTTATTTGAGCACAGTCTGAACACTCAGCTGTCTATGAGTAGTGGAAGTATCGCTGCTGTGACTGGCCAAGGCTCAGCTATTGTTACAGGCACATACTCCTAAGTTAGGATTTCAATCTTGCCTGCCGATTACGCTAGGTTACAGTTCGTCCACAGGGATTCAATTATAGAAGTACGGAGTCCTTCTCAGGCCATATTTAGTTTGCTTTAACAAGGCCTTTGGAGGAAAACACCTTCTCGCTACATGCCCCAAGTAAATCGAGTCTACAGGATGATGGCTGTGGGAAAGCAAATACAAGGCTAGAGAAGACAATGGCAAAGTGTGTCTAAATCCCCTTTGTTAACTTTTAAATACTGACTCATGAAAAGCAAACTTTGAGCAGGATTTATAGTACAGGTTTCAACACAAAGAAAGCTTTTTATAGCTATTACAAGTTCAGAAAGAAAGAACATATACAACCTAATAAGAGCAGTGTCAGAAAATGTTTTAATGTCTTCAATGAACTTTATTCAGCGTAATAAGATTGAAACAAGCTTACTTCCCTAACCAAAACACATTCTGCTCTGCTGAATACTGTTATTATACAGTCACTAACAAGCAGGGAAATGATGAAATAGATTCACAAAACAACAAACACCAAAAAGAGATTTTAAGGAAGAAAATGCTCCAAGAGCACTGGAATTACATGGGCTTTAGAAACAAACTAGAAGTGAAGTCAGGGTCAGACATGAAACCCACCAATTATAACAAGCCCTCTTTGCCTCTAGAAGTTTGAATTGTATTGCTAATTGAAAATCACAAATCCATTCCAGATGTGTGCTACGTATAAGTAAGCAGCTTGTCTTTGATGAAAAAAGCTCAGGGCGATAGAGATAAAGAAAATAAATCTCACCAAAAGCAGTCAGAGGCTCCTTACAGTTTTTGCAAACTGCCCTGGAGTACAATCTTAAGTACTCAGAGCTCTCTATCAAGGGTCTGATAGTCTCCTGTTTCCCTTTTGCGTAAAATCCCAGGCTGGGCAGAACTGCACACACAATTGCAGGTGCTATTCTACTGTATGCCCAAACCTCCTAGACACCTTCCTACTTCTCAGACCCCTGTTCTCATTCCCAGCCCGAGGCCAGAAGGGGCAGAAAATCCAAACCCTTGGTAATTTGCCAAACACATATTTGCTTAGAAAGTAGCTGGGAGTTTATCATGAGGTAGACTGGCTGAGGAGACGACAGAGGAAACTGTCCAGTAATCTTCATTCTGACATTTGCTACAGCAAATCAATGCTTATTTAGGCCAAAATGAACAGAATGAGCAAGTAGATGCCTGACGAATGCTCACCAGGCCATAGAACCCTTCACAAAGGACTTGCAGCTATGCCATTAACTTCACAGGTCTAAATCTAATTCATCTAACTTAGTGCTGGACTTTTAGTTACACTTTTTTTCTTTTTAAAATTACATAGGTAATATATGTCATCAAAGAAAAGAAAAAGTCCAGGTAAGCCACGAAAAAAATATCTTATCATCCAGGGCAATCACTCTTAACACATGTATTGCATACCATCTCCAAGAACTTTTCCCATGTAAACATATACAAATGCACAACAAAACTCTGACTTCCTTTTAACTAAAATGGAATAGAGTAAGTATTGCTCTGTAATTCGTTTTCCCGTTGAACAAGTCATCATGTATAACTCAGTAGAGACTTTGTTTCAACGAAGGCTCAACCACTGCTTGCTGCGACTGGGGATCAAAAACGACTGACCTGGACGACCAACCCATGTAACCCACAGGTCAGTTTTCCCTCTCGGAAACTCCACGTCTGAGTTGTGCTTCGCCTGCGGTCAGGCTTTCTCAGCATCAGCGGCTCGTATCTGGAAAACGGAATGTACAATGAACCATGAACCCTCTGAGTCACCTGTTTCACGCCTCAAGGGAACATGAGGATGACGGTTTTGCTCTTCTCCCTTCTAATACCCTCCACCCTTAAACATCGAATGGGTAGTTAGCTTGAATCCTAGGGTAGTTAGGTATCTCTTGATAAGAAAAGAGGAATAAAGCAAAATGGAAAAACATGAAGAGCGGACACAAAGTAAGACATTAAAGATTTCATAACACAAAATAATATAGCTTCTCGCCTTCTCAAAATGGCAACTTATCATGCAGTATGGAAGGAACAACTGCTAAATATATGCAAAATCTTTCCAACAGTCTTTTTTCTATTGTAGTTCTAAACTATTTTCTGTTTTAACTTGTAAGTCAACTAAAGTTTTTCTGGAAATAAGGTATTAACTGAAAACACACTGATTTTTATGGAGAAACTAAGGCACAGGCAAATAAAGTAACTTACTCAAACTTAAAGAGCTAATTTGAATCCAAGGATTTATTCATAAAAATACATCTGATTATTCTCTTAATTAATTTCTGCTTTTGAAGGATTTAACAAAGTTATTAGAAAGATGTAAAAAAGAAACTACTTCCTCAGAATAAGGATGGACTGGAATTTGGGTGGAAGAAATACTCACTTTTCACATTATACCCATTTTATTGGTTGAAGTTTCTTAACATCTGCATGGGTATTGTCATCATAGCTTAAAAAAATTAAAGGGAAAGCCCAATACTCCTATTTGGGAATATGACAGGCTTTTGTCATTAAAAAAATATATACATTTTTACTTCATTTATAGAACTCTTGGTTTTTGGTGTAGATTTCCTCCAAGTCTGAATTTGAAAGCAATGAGCTTGAATCAAAAGTTGCCTAGAAAATTACCTGTTGTCAGTCACTGCAGCGAGACCAGCAATATCTAAGATGGCCGACCCCTCGGTGGAGCGGGCGGCTGAGGGTTTATTGGGATTGTGAGGAACCGAGGAGCCCTCATGGGCCAGCATTCCTGTTCCTGTCATCCTCCATAGCTGAGAACGCTTTCCTGGTTCCTGTTAAGTAAGGAGAAGCAAAAAGAGAAAGAGCCATTATATGCGGCCACAGCTAGCTCCTCACTTCAAGAGCTTCCTCTAGGGCTAAATAAGTTCTCATATAGGAAGTTTACTTAGACATTTGCCATATTATATAAATGCTTAATTCAAACTTTCATGGTTATCTATCCTTTGTTGTTCTTAGGGTAAAATATGCTAACCTCTTGAACCAAACAACCAAAATTACAAATAATGTGCATTTTAACAAATGTATTCTTTTCATAACCGAATTTTTTTCCTTTTTTAGAAATTAGAAACAAATGGCTGGGCAGCCTCCTACACTAGCTATACTGCCATGATCACTGCCATTCCAGAAGGTGACCGTCCGGTGCCCTTACCTTAAAGAAGACTGCAATTACATAAAGAATATACTATATACTCAATATCTGACTGTCAATCAGAATTTACCAGAGGCCTTCCTCCCCGTCCCCAATGTTGATAAGGAAAATGTACTATATTGATGATGTCCAATTTTCATGAGCTGATTGTATGTAAGTGTTAAGTTGGTTGCATTCAAAGGTTATGCTAATTGATGGCTAGTAATTCTCTCTTTT
Source organism: Mandrillus leucophaeus (assembly GCF_000951045.1). Classification (NCBI taxonomy): domain Eukaryota; kingdom Metazoa; phylum Chordata; class Mammalia; order Primates; family Cercopithecidae; genus Mandrillus; species Mandrillus leucophaeus. Next base: position 1,912,422 of record NW_012105586.1, read on the forward strand.
TTTTTTTTTTTTGAGATGGAGTTTCACTCCTCTTCTCCAGGCTGGAGTGAAATGGTGCCATCTCAGCTCACTACAACTTCTCCTCCTGGGTTCAAGTGAATTCTCCTGCCTCAGGCTCCCGAGTAGCTGGGATTACAGGTGTGCACCGTCACCTCTGACTAATTTTTGTATTTTTAGTAGAGATGGCGTTTCACCATGTTGGCCAGGCTGGTCTCAAATGCCTGACCTCAGGTGATCTGCCCGCCTCGGCCTCCCAAAGTGTTGGGATTACAGGCATGAGCTACCGTGCCTGGCCAGATTGCTAGTAATTCTAAATATATTTTCTCTTTAGAAATATTTTGTAAACAGCAGTTGGGCTTCCAGGTCAATCATGAAAGTCTATATAATGCATTATATACTAGAAGTCATAATACTTATTAAGAACTTACTATGTGCTAGACATTGGTTCACAAGACTTACATAAAATAACTCATTTAGGCCGGGCGTGGCGGCTCACACCTGTAATCCAAGCACTTGGGGAGGCCAAGGCGGGTGCAGCACCTGAGGTCCAGAGTTCAAGACGAGCCTGGCCAACATGGTGAAACCCCGTCTCTACTAAAAATACAAAAATTAGCTGGGCATGGTGGCGCATGCCTGTAATCCCAGCTACTCAGGAAACTGAAGCAGGAGAATTGCTTGAACCCAGGAGGCAGAGGTTGCAGTGAGCCGAGATTGCACCATTGCACTCCAGCCTGGGTGACAAGAGTGAAACTCTGTCTCAAAAAAAAAAAGAAAAAGAAAAAGAAAAAAACTCATTTAATGCTACAAACAATCCAGTGACATACGTACTATAACTATCCCTCCTCACAGATGAGGAAGTTAAGCCTCGGTGAGATGAAGTAACTTCCCCACGGTAACATAACTAGTTAGATGGTAGGTCCAACATCTGAATCTCTGCAGCCTGATTCCAGAGTCAGCATGCTTAACTGCTCTATGCTGCCTCTCTAAGACAATCTGTATCATTCCTTTTCAGTCACACCTATACTCCAGCTAGACCTGCCAGGATCACATATACTCCCACCAGGTAGGAACTCCTCCAGAGCAACAGACACATCAGGGTACCACAAACTCATTTACATGCTACCCCTGGCCGGATAGATAGCTTTTCATCACATTCTACAAGGTAAAAACTAACAAAGTAGCATGAACACTGGAGTCAAAATGCTAGGATTTGAGATCCAGCTACACAATTTACAAGCTGAATGACCTTGGACAAGTTACTTAATCTCTTAGAGCCTCTGTTTCCTGATCTGTCAGAGACAGAAACTGTCTCATGGTTTTTGTGATAAGTGTAATAAATGTAATGTGCTTATTAGTACATGCCTGGCACAGGGCAGAGCCTCAATAAATGTTTGTTGTGTTATTATCATTACATCTCTTTATAGAGCACTTTATGTACATTATCTTAGCTAATCCTTCCAGCAAACCTGGGAGGTCAGTAGAAAAATGAAACTGAGAGAAACGGGAAATACTGGATACTATATATCTTTAAGTGGCAAAGCCACAACTCAAACCTAAAAACACATCATGCTGTCTTTGCTATGTGCTACTGCCTCCTCTGACTGCCAAAAGAGATGAAGCTGAGCTGCGCTTCCCATCTCCAATTCCCACATGCTTGCCTCTGTGTTCACAGGAAGAGAAAATCCCTCTCCACAGCACCGGAAACAACAGGAAAAGCATCTCGGTTATCCTGTAGATGCTACAGATTGGGAACCAACACACAGATACCCAGGTGAGATCGAGTTTCCATACTGGGATTCCTCTACTGCCTGCCCATTTGTGCAGGCTCATCATAATTTGGAAACTACCAAAATTTCCACTTGAAAATCTGAGATGCACCATTCTCCTTCCAGTTCCCTTCCTCCTTTCCCTAATAATTTAGTCCTACAATCTTTAGGTGGGGCTGTGGAAGGCAGAACTCCATGGGGCTTGTGTGTGTGTTGGGGATGGGGGTTGTGGCGGCCCAGTGTGGAACTGTTGAAGCACATGTGGAACAAGGAAGGCATCCACCTAGGTGATGGGGCAACCCAGAGCAGGGGTTGAAGCCAAGGTGGGAGGCTGGGGAGGGGTTTAATGGGAGCATCAGAGAAGGAGGTGAGGAGGGCATTCCTGCAAAGGGCAGGGTGGGAAGGGGGCAGGGCTGCCCAGTACACGGATATCAGAGCCCAAGGGAAGAAACCAGGGTGTTCATATAGGACATGGGACAACTGTGGTGACGGAGGATGTTACATTCCGGGGAACCGATCAAATCATTAAATACATTCTCAGTGCTGGACAGGGGAAGTACAAATATGGAAAGGGAGAAAATTAGAATGAACTTTGTCATACTGGACTAGAATTGGAAATATTGGTGTGAACTGCTACTTTTTGGTATACAGACATAGAAATAAATATATACAGTATATAAATATGTACATAAAACACACATATATTTGTGCATACATAGATTAAAAAACCCTAGGTCTTCTGAGACAGCCTGGGAACCACACCACCACCACCACAACAAGTGCACCTAATTCATGAATCTCAAGTTTCTAAATTCCATTCTCTGATGGGAGGGATGAGGGCTCCCCGGAGAAATGGCAAATTCCAGGAATAGTGCAGGGAAAAATATAAGATGGACTCAGGATAACTTGCTGTGTCAGAAAGTAAGGAAGTGAGGACACATGTTGAAAGGACACAGAAGGTTAAAGGAGCTCCCACTGGCCAAAGGTAAGAAAAACTAAGCATCAAAATAAATACCGGCCGGGCAAGGTGGCTCACGCCTGTAATGCCAGCACTTTCAGAGGCCAAGGCAGGTGGATTACCTGAGGTCAGGAGTTCAAGACCAGCCTGGTCAACATGGCAAAACCCCATCTCTACTAAAATTACAAAAATTAGCCAGATGTGGTGGTGGGTGCCTGTAATTCCAGCTACTCAGGAGGCTGAGGCAGGAGAACTGCTTGAACCCAGGAGGCAGAGGTTACAGTGAGCTGAGATCGTGCCATTGCATTCCAGCCTGGGCAACCAGAGCAAGACTCCTTCTCGAAAATAAATAAATAAGTACATACATACATACATACCCACACACACACACTGACACAGTAACAGATAAAACACTGAATAAAACAGCAGCCCATACTGACACATACACACACACATACATAAATAGAAAATATGACAAATAGGAGGTTTACATAGTCTCAAAGTCCCACGCCACAAAATCTTGACTGATTATAAAAAGAAAAAGAGTAGCCTCACTGCTCAGTGGAAAAGGCTATCACATACCTTCTTCATCAATTGCAATAAGTTAAAATCACCAGTAAGAGGACAAATCAACATCACAGCCCCACTTTGGTAAAATCCCTGCCAATCTTCTGGAAATTTGAGATTGTTTCCAAATAAAAAGTAAAAAAACAAAAACAAACCAAACCAAAACCTAAAATGTCAAACTTTCTACACTTGGTTTCCAACTGAAAAGGAGAGGTCCATTTCTTAATGCCAATTCATACACTTTTACCTAATTTTAAATGTCAATGTAACTCTTTTATTATCTACTCTCCTATTTACTAGCTGTCATCCTCATCAAGTGAAATAACTGAAAATGTTCTGTAAGTTATAAAATGTTACATAAAATGTTACAATTATTGCTACTTAATTTTAGAAATTTGTTCTTGTCTGCTTAACAGTCGCCAAGCCCTTGGTGATTCCACATATATTTATTATTCACATTCTGCTGATCACACCTGGTGATCACATTCCACTCCAGAAGTCATCTTACTCCTGAGCTGGTACTCATCACTCTAACACTGACCTGGAAATGCCAAGAGGCCTGGGTTCCACACAAGTCCCTGTGGCCTCATCATGAAATAAGGACTCTGAACTGGGTGATCCTGAGTCCTGTCCAATGCTAAAAACCTTGTATTCTAAACTCGGATGGTAAGCTCTCTTACCTTCTTTTTTAAAATGACTCTTTGTGTCTTGGGTGAGACATCCAACACGAGCTCTGCACAGGTAATTGCCTTGTTGGAAGCCACAGGCCTGCCTGTTCCCTCCTGCAAGCTAGAATTTAAAAAATATATATAACATATAAATATAGATACAGATATACACACACACTCACACATGTATTCAAGTATTAATAAGCAAACGCCCAAAACTTTTATTAAAGAAGAAAAATTTTAAGGCATAGAAGAAAAAGTCTGATACAAGAACACAAAGATCAGGGTTGCATTTTTTTCCCTACACAGTTCCAAGATTCATCTCTCAGAAGACACACTGACAATTTTCTTTTCTTAATAATTTTAGTGACTTAAAATTCAGATGTAAAAGTATAACCATATATCTTTAGAGGCAAAAAAAAAAAAAAAAAAAAAGGTAACGAATTCAGCATTAAAAACTAGTCTTCATGACACCAAAAGCACAAGTAATCTTTGTTTCCCCCAAAGCAGATAAATTATATGTGATCAAAACGAGAAACTTCAATCTAAAAGTAAAAAGACAACTCACAAAAATAATGGCAGAAAAAAATTGCAAATCATACATCTGATAAGAGACTGATAGATGTGAAGAACTCTGACAATTCAACAATAAAAAGGCAAAAATTTTGGCCAGGCACAGTGGCTCCTGCCTGTAATCCCAGCACTTTGGGAGGCCAAGGCAGGTGGATCTCTCAAGGCCAGGAGTTCGAGACCAGCCTGACCAACATGGCAAAATCCTGTCTCTATTAAAAATACAAAAATTAGCCAGGCATGGTGGCAGGCCCCTGTAATCCCAGTTACTCAGGAGGCAGAGCTATAAGAATTGCTTGAACCCGGGAGGCAGAGGTTGCAATGAGCTGAAACTGCACCACTACACTCCTAGTTACTCAGGAGGCAGAGGTATGAACATTCCATAAAGCTTAGAATTCTTTAGCGTCACTCTAATTCCACTTGAAATATGGAAAGTATTTGAATACACTTTCTCCAAAGAATATACACAAATGACTAATAAGCACATGAAAAGATACATAACATCATTAGTTATTAAGGATGCAAATCAAAAGCCACAATGAGATGCCACTTCAAACCCAGTAGGATGGATATCATTCAAAACAAAACAAAACAAAACCAGGCCTGGCACAGTGACTCACACCTGGAATCCTAGCACTTTGGGAGGCTGTGGCAGGTGGATAGCTTGTGTCCAGGAGTTTGAGACCAGCCTGGGCAAAATAGTGAGGCCCTGTCTCTACCAAAAAAAAAAATGTTTTTTTTCAATTAGCTGGACATGGTGGTGCATACCTGTAGTCCCAGCTATGAGACAGGCTGAAGCAGGAGGACCGTTTGATCCCAGGAGGTCGAGGATGCAGCAGGCCAAGATTGTGCCACTGCACTCCAGCCTGGGTGACAGAGACCTTGTCACAAAAATAAAAATAAAAACAAAAACAAAAACCAACACATGTTGGTGAGGATGTGGAGAAACTGGAACCTCTGTACATTGTTAGTAGGAATGTACAATGGTTTAGCCACTGTGGAAAACAGTATGGCGGTTCCTCAAAAAGTTAAACATAGAATTATAATAGAATCCAGCAATTCCACTCTTCTGTATAAAGCAAAAGAATTGAAAACAAGTACTCAAACAAATATATGTACCGGCATATTCACAACAACACTGTTTACAATAGCCAAAATGCAGAAACAACCAAATGTCCATCAACGAGTAACTGGATAAACAAAATGTAGTATACACATAAAATAGCATAGTATTCAGCCACAAAAAGTACTGAGTACTCTTCATAAAAAGAACGGGCCGGGCGCGGTGGCTCATGCCTGTAATCCCAGTACTTTGGGAGGCCGAGGCGGGTGAATCACGAGATCAAGTGTTTGAGACCAGTCTGACCAACATGGTGAAATTCCACCTCTCCTAAAAATACACAAAATTAGCCAGGCACGTGGTGGCATGCACCTGTAATCCCAGCTACTCAGGAGGCTGAGGCAGGAGAATCACTTGAACCCGGGAGGCGGAGGTTACAGTAAGTGGAGATCACACCACTGCACTCCAGCCTGGGCAACGAGAGTGAAACTCAGTCTCAAAAAAAAAAAGAATGAAGCATTGCCACATGCTACAATGTGTATAAACCTCAGAAACGTTATGTTAAGTGAAAGAAACCAGACAAAATAGGTCCCTCCTATGAATCCATTTCTGTGAATGTCCAGAATAGGTCAACCCACAGACACCGAAAGCAGATGAGTGGTTTCCTGAGGCTGGAGACAGGGAGGAATGGGGAGTGACTGCTCAATAGATTTTGGGTTCTTTTTGGGGTGATAAAAATGTTCTGAACTAGGTAGAGGTGGTGATGGCGCAACATTATGAATGTACCAAATGCCACGGAACTGTTCACTTTAAAATAGTTACTTTTGTGTTATGTGAGTTTCACCTCAAAAACAAAATTAAAAAAATATTCTTCCTCATCATTTATTCCTTCCAAGAATGCAAAGAATTAGTATCTAATATACTCCAAAAGATGGCTCAACCTCTTAGCACAATAAGATTATTCTAATTCTGCTGTTAGATTCTGCACACCAAGATTCCAGGAGCTTCTCTTTTTATCTGTTCCATATCGGTTCAACCCATTAAGCCCATAATCCTCCACTAGGATTCTTCAGTTAAAGAGCTTAGTAACTACTGGAATTTACAGAACATAAGGAGAAAAACATAACAAACAACCAGATTTAGATTCGGTTTTTCAGGCATTAAACCTTAAGCATGTCCCACTGTTAAGTGTCATCATCTTTAAAAACAAATTAACAACAAACAAACATACTGACTCAATTACAACAAGATAAACATCCTAGCACCATCATTACCAAAGGGAACGTCAACAGACAAAGAAAGAATGGTCCTTCTCTGCAAATTCAATTATTACTAGCGAAATCTGGACTCTAAGCAGATCAGAGAGATAATGCAAAAACCCATAGATTATCTTCTGGGCCCCAGGCATGTATAAAAATCCTATTCATATGCAAAAATGTTCTGAACATTTTGGAAAGGAATGTGACTTTAAACGCCCTATTCATCAGGTGATTTATATTTGTAATGTTAAAGATTAAGCTATTTTCCATTTCTTCACAGATGCACTTTAAAATTGGCCCTGTTATTTCAGCACAGAAACAACAGGCTATATTTACGTGTTGGTAGAATGACTACTTTTGAAAGCCCAGTGTTTTGAATCCCTGCATGGCAATCTAACAGAAGAATTAAAATAAGCTCAATATTCTTCACCTGACTTTTCTAAATACAACTAGTCAAACAACAGTGAAGGCAATGGAATGGCTGTGAAATTAAGCTACTGTATTTGGCTTTAGGTGAATATTAAGACAGACCCTTAGGTGTCTGCTTAATCAGGATTCTCAATGGGGTGGGGGAGGAGAGTGAGAATGATAACTTGAATAATTGTGATGAAGGTTAGTCAGTTTCAAAAGCGGAAACAGGCAAAACAGACTAATAAATAGCAAAAAGAAAATTTAAATACTAGAATGAGTTCTTGGGAGAGATCTTTAACACACGAAGGGTCTTGACTCTTTGGATAAATTTTAATCTAGCCAAAAGACAAGAGTTTAAATTACATGACCTCTTAAGAGAGACACTGAGCCTAGGATTTGGTAAAGAATTGAAATAATCTTCCTTTGTACTTTGGTCTCCTAAGAAACTGCTTAACATTTAAAACCTGTTAATAATTAGAACCTTCTGCTTTATAAGAACAGTAATTTAATCAAGAATTACCCAGAGAACGTATATGTAGCAGCAATGTAAATGAAATTTTCATAATAAAGCTGCCGATTATCCTGGAAATCATTCATGTTGCAGTTGATCTCGGAGGACCCTGCCCCTTTAACAGTCAGAGTGATAAAAGGTGGCAGGGTGGGTTCGTCCCAGGCATAATCCAATGAAGTCATGGGCTTCACTTCAGTCCGGAGCCTGGGTTCAGCTACGCCATGCTGAGTAAAGACAACCGGGACCTAGAGTGATGGCAGAGAGGACAAAGAGGACTTTCATTCAGAGTGTGGTTACTGAAAAGTGAGTCAGTGCTTCCTAGGTTTAAGTTCCAAATCCTTCCTAAATGAATCTTACACAGGGAATAAGCCCCAGTGAAATTCATCATCTCACCTTTCAAATGTTTCTAATCATCTCGCACATTCCAAAAAACTCACCAATTAAAGGACATGTGCTACACACACACACACACACACACCCCCTATGGAATGAAGGGCTTTAAAAGCTTTGCCAAGTCAAATATCTAGGGGGAGCAATTCTATCCTTCCAATGGCATCTTTCTAGCCCAAACCCCCCCATGATACATTTTGAATACAGAAAAAAATAAGAATTTTGGAATTTGGCTACAGATCATCATATATAAGACCTATTATTATTCAAAAGCATAATTAAAATAGAATCAAATGATTTCCACATTGACTTTCTTGAAAAATTTAGGAAAACGCTCACTGTAACTAAGTCCAACAGCAGAGTTGCCCATTCCCATTGTCACTGGATAAGCCGATGTCTTTCTCTGTTTGAATGGGATGTCTACAGAGGACATAGCATCAACCAACCACTCTAGTCAAAATAAATAAATCTGGGGGCTAAAAGATTACTTCTGCCCGGACAAGGCTGCCCAGCAATCAAAATAATCAGCAGAAAACACCTCTTAATGGTAAGGATTTCTAGGATTGTCCAGATATAAAGAACCTATCCACATAGCTTCTTTGAAACCCAACTTGAAAAGGTATTGTACCATTGTGTGAAGGGCAGCACACACTCCACCCTCCCACACATGAAACAGTCAAACTGGCTCTCAACTCCACTTGATACCTTAGAAAAGTTGTCAATTCGGAAAGGAGGAGGTAACTGATCTGTGTCACTAAATGAGATCCTATATGTAGCTCCTCGGAGAGTAATTTCCACTCGTAGGAAGAAGCATTTTCCCAAGGTATCCCTGCAGGACAAGGAAACAAGAGAGGCTACATAAAATGTAGGAGACAAGATGCAATCCACTTACTTCTCATATTTCTGACAATCACAACACTGTTTGGGCCTCAGTCAATATCACTGAACTTACAGCCCACTGTGTGTTCTTTCATCATCTGAAAAAAGTAGAAATTGGTAATATGATTACAAAATGGTGATTTTCTAATTCTCCCATTTCTTCAACATTTATACACTGATATTCTGCTGTACAGAAGAGGATGGATGGATGGATATAATGTACGTGTATGTATGTGTGTGTATGTGTATATATACATACATTTATACATAAATAAATCGCTGAAGGAAATGAAAAGTTTACCTTAACAGAAAATTATCAGTGAATAAATGTAGAGGAAATTAGAGAATTAAAAATCAGCATTTCTGGCTGGGCATGGTGGCTCACATCTGTAATCCCAGCACTTTGGGAGGCCAAGGTGGGAGGATCACTTTAGCCCAGGAGCTTGAGACCAGCCTGGGCAACACGGTGAGACCTCACCTCAATTAAAAATAAAAACAAAATTAGTTTTTTGGTTTTTGGTTTTTTTTTTTTTTTTGAGACGGAGTGTCGCTCTGTCGCCCAGGCTGGAGTGCAGTGGCGCGATCTCGGCTCAACGCAAGCTCCGCCTCCTGGGTTCTTGCCATTCTCTGCCTCAGCCTCCGGAGTAGTTGGGACTACAGGCACCCCGTCACCATGCCCAGTTAGTTTTTTTTGTTTTTTGTTTTGTATTTTTAATAGAAACCGGGTTTCACCGTGTTAGCCAGGATGGTCTCGATCTCCTAACCTCGTGATTTGCCCGCCTCGGCCTCCCAAAGTGCTGGGATTACAGGCAATAATTAGTTTTTTAATAATCTGCATTGCAACCACCAATGTAATAAGTGATTCAAGAACCATTAAACCATTGAATGAAAGGTTTTTGGGAAACAGAATATTCACTTAGTCTTAAATTATTCCCTCAATGGGATTATTCTTATTTACAAAGAACAAAGGAAACTTCACAAAAAAGAGGCCTGCTGGACACCACCTTAACCAGGTGATGAGCAACTTATACCACCACCAATAATGAGACCAACAGACATCACAGGCATCCTACTGTGACACAGTGGAAAACACACAGCATCACACAGGTAGTAATCAGAAATACTTGACCCAAATCTACAGACAGGAAATCACTGCCCAAATGCAGAAAATAGGACATTCCACAAGAAACTAGCTTGGAGTCTTCAAAAATGTCAATGTCACTAAAGACAAAATGGGCAAAGCGAGACTACTCTAGATTAAAGGAGACAAGAGAATACACGAGCCAAGTAAAATAAATGATCCTTGACTGGATCCTAGATCAACGGGAAGGGAGTTGCTATGAAGGACATTTCAGTCATTCATTCAGTCTATGAAAACTATTTATTAGAAAACATATCAAGGTTAAATTTCATCAGTATGTGATAACAGTATTATATTTAATTAGAAAAATGTCCCTATTTTTAGGTGATGAGTGAAGTTTTTATGGCTTAAGTATCATGATGACTTTAATTTACTTTCTAATAGTTCAGAAAGGAAAATCTGTGTTCATGTATGTGAAGAGAGAAGTAACAGGTAGCAATATGCTGAAAATTGGTAAATCTAGGTAAAAGATATAGGGATATTCATTTACTACTCTTGTAACTTTCCTATAGTTTCAACTGTTTCCAAATGAAAAGGTGAAGAAAGTAAATTAAATAGATGGCATAGGTCTGTTCGCAGTAGTTTAGGACTGCTCTTAGGACTGCACGTTAAAACCATTTTAAAAGGATTAACAAAAATTACACAAATCACCCTCCTCCTCCAAACTGGCTTCCAATTCTCACACAACAGATGTTCCCTACCTCTACCCAGGGAATATAAAAAACAATGGTGGTTTTAGCTATAGAATCCCTTTTCCCTCCCCACTCCTTCACCCAAATAAAATCTTACAGGGAGCGCATTATGCTAACAGACAAAAGTGCTGGTTGAGGTAGGGATGAGAGTGTAGAGCCCTACCCAGTAGACCCCCTTGGGCACTAGAGTCACCTCCTTAAAACCCAACAGCTCCTAAAAACATAGCCTAAAAACCACTATATCCAGATCCAATTTACACTAAAAAACGCCGGGGCAAAGTATAATGAAGAAGGGCTCACTACGGAATCAGATAATACATTTAAAAGTCAAATATAAGTCCTATTTAGGGGCCAGGTACGGTGGCTCACACTTGTAATCCCAGCACTTTGGGAGGCCAGAGCAGGAGGATCACTTGAGACCAGAAGTTCTAGACCAGCCTGGGAAACATAGTGAGTCTCTACATTTTTTTCTTTTTTTCTTTTTTTTTTTAAAATTAGCCAGGCATGGTGGTATACGCCTGTAGTCCCAGCTACTCTGGAGGCAGGAGGGTCACTTGAGCCCAGATGTTCAAAGTCACAGTGAACTATGATTGCACCACTGCACTCAAGCCTGGGCAATAGAACAAGACTCTATTTCCAACAAAAACAAAAACAAAAACAAAACCACTATTTTGAAGAACTATTTTGGAACAACTATTGTTAAATTACCGTATTTCTGTTCCTTTGTAGTAAGTGTTCTCAATAAAGAGCCGACCATAAAGTATAAAAGATTAAATTTTGCCTCTAAACATGTTCAAATAGCACTGATTTCAGATTCTTTAACTTCAAAAGCATTTGATGAAAGAAATTTTTTTTTTTTGAGACGGAGTCTCACTCTGTCATCCAGGCTGGAGTGCAACGGCACAATCTCAGATCACTGCAACCTCCGCCTCCTGGGTTCAAGTGATTCTCCTGCCTCAGCCTCCTGAGTCGCCGGGATTACATGTGCACGCCACCACACCCGGCTAATTTTTGTATTTTCAGTAGAGATGGGGTTTCACCATGTTGGTCAGGCTAGTCTGGAACTCCTGACCTTGCGATCCGCCCACTCAAAGTGCTGGGATTACAGGCGTGAGCCACTGTGCCCGGCCCGATGAAAGAAATTAAAGACATAATTGAAAAGACTTCCCATGTTCAGGGACTGAAAAACATAATTTTTAAGATGTCAATACTACAAAACCCTATGGACTTCATGCAGTCCCTATCAACATCCCAATAGCATTTTTTGCAGAAACAGAAAAATCCACCTTGAAATTCATATGGATCTAAGCAACTCTGAATAGAGAAAACAACCTTGAAAAAGAACAACAAAGTTGGAGGTCTCACATTTCCTTATTCCAAAATTTAATACAAAGCAACTATAATCAAAACAGGGTGGTAATGGCATAAAGAAATACAGACCAATAGAATAGAGAACCCAGAAATAAACTTCCACATGTAGGGTCAAATGATTTTCAACAACAGTACCAAGATCATTTAATGGGAAAGGAGAGTCTCTTCAATTAATGGTGCTGAGAAAACCAAATATCCACATACCAAAAAAATGAAGCTGGACCCTCACCTTACGCCATACACAAACATTAACCCCAAATTAATCAAAGACCTAGAAGTAAGAGCTAAAACTATAAAATGCTTAGAACAGGAATTCCTACAATCCGAAAACAACCTAACTCAAAAATTGGCAAAGGAATTGAATAGATATTTTTTCCAATGAAGACATACAAATGGCCAAAAAGCACATGAAAAGATGCTCAATATCACTAATCATTAAGGAAATACGAATTTAAACTCACACCCATTATACAGAGGCGCGACTATCACTTAAGGCTTGTGTCAAAAACCAAAGAAAACAAGTGTTGGTGAGGCTGTGGAGAAAGTGGAACCCTGTGCACTGGTGGCAGGAAAGTAAAATGGTGCAACGACTCCGGAAAACCATGGTGGTGCCTCAACAAATTAAAACCAGAATGATTATGTGATCCAACAATTCCACATCTGCATCTATACCCAAAATAACTGAAAGCAGGGTCTGGAACTGATACTGATACACCTATGCTCGTAGCAGTTCATGATAGCCAAAAGGCGGAAGCAACCCAAGTGTGCATTAATAGGCGAATAAACAAAAATATGAACACTGACAACATTACGCTAAGTGAAATAAGCCAGTCACAAAAAGACAAATACCGTATGATTAAACTTACATGAGGTACCTAGAGCAGTCAAATTTACACAAAGTAGAACATGGTGGTCAGGGGCTGAGGGGCATGGGAATGAGGAGCTGTTTAATGGGTACAGTGTTTCAGTTTCACAAGATGAAAAAAGTTTGGGGGATTGTTTCCATAATAATGTAAACGTACTTACACCAGTTAACTGAATACTTAAAAATGGTTAAAATAGTAAATTTTATGTCATGTCTGTTTTACTACAATTTAAAATATTTTTAAATACTTTTTTTAAAGTATATGATGAAAGCAAGAAGAAAGTTGACCTTATCCTGGGCTAGTTAAGGCTGATTTTTTTTTTTTTTTTTTTTTTTTTGAGATGGAGTCTTACTCTGTCGCCAGCCTGGAGTGCAGGGGTGTGATCTCAGCTCACCGCAACCTCCACCTCCCGGATTCAGGTGATTCCCCTGCCTCAACCTCCTGAGTAGCTGAGACTACAGCCACACCACACCACCATGCCCAGCTAATTTTCAGATTTTTAGTAGAGACGGGGTTTCACCATGTTGGCCAGGATGGTCTTGATCTCTTGACCTCATGATCCACCCGCCTCGGCCTCTCAAAGTGCTGGGATTACAGGCATAAGCCATTGTGCCCGGCCTGGTTAATTTTTCTTAACAAGAACTGAGTGTTACCACATTAGGTATAGAAAGTCAGATGATTTAGTAGAACAGCATCGAATGAAAGAAGGGTTTATATAAATATGTCAGAAAATACAAAAATATTTATAATGAGCGTTACCATCTAAATGCAGACAGATCTTTCAAAGTTGCAGGTAATCAAAATATGAGCTCAGTGTTACTCTTTGGATTAGACAACAGCAATTACACCATGGTCAAAACTGGCAACACCTCCTTTAGTTTATTCCATCAAATGATCTGCTCACACTTCCCCGGACTTTGCAAGTTCTAAGACCTCTGTCTGAGCCAGAAATATTTTTGCCCATTTTACAAAAGGCAATACCGGCTTGTTACTACAGTACTGCATCTCAAACAGGGGCTACTTTTTTGTCTCTATTTAGAGTCTCAAACTGACCTCATGTTGATATGGAAGGAATTATTCTTGTTGACTTCAAAGCCTCCAGACCAAATACAATTGGGAACATCCATCAGTCTGACACACAAGAGCTGATCATAGTCATTGCGGGGCCAGTGGAACACCACACTGGAACCAGGAAGGGTGGAGATGTAACCTTCAGGATTGGCTGTTCCCTAGAACACACAGGATCACGGGCTTTAGTCAAGTCGATTCATGACATTAAGTGTTACTGAGTACCTACTCTGAGCCTTACCCTCTAACAGGAGCTCTCTGGGTACCAAAGTTACAGAGCAGTTACTCGCACAACAGAATGCACAGTCTTCATGGAAGACGACATTAAAATTCGTGCTATTACATAGGCACTCTCATCCTTCAAAACCAAACTGCTCACCTGTCCCCTGGCAAATTCCCTCTGTGCAAATGCAAGCTTGTGAGATGATTTATTATCTAACAGGTAACGGGGGGCAAAGATGACCATGCAGGTGTCAATATATCGACCTCGGCCTTTCTTGACATCAATACCTACAAATAACAAGAACCACTTTTATAAATTAACCATGAAGAGAGAAAACTCTTGGTCTAACAAAAATAAATAACCTTCACAGTTACTTAGTTTCTCTGAGAAAATAACTCTCTCACCCAGACAGGATATTGAACCTTCTAGGAATGTAATGAAAATAGCAATTGTACTCAAAGTATTATTACTCCTTATTCCCATTTAGGCCTTAAAAAGGTTCAGAGGCAGTATCAATACCCCCTTAATTCCTAGTTTCTTCACACGTGTGTACCATTTCACAGTGTGTCTAGTCACACATACCTTAGGTTTCCATTTATGAAGCTGAATACTTACAACAGTTTCACATGATACTTTTTTGCTTACACCTAGGATACAAAATTTCCTTCTAGAGAACCTACCACTTTTACAGGATATAGTGGAAATTTCAGATTACTTAGTCGGATTCTGTAATGTTCTAAACTCCACTGACTCTTGTCTAGTATTTTATTTTAGCCCACTGCCAAAGAATCCAGCTCAAACATAATGCTAAGTATTAGAGAACTTATTCATGGCCAGGCGTGGTGGCTCACACCTGTAATCCCAGCACTGTGGGAGGCCGAGACGGGTGGATCATTTGAGGTTAGGAGTTAGAGACCAGCCTGACCGACATGGTGAAACCCCGTCTCTACTAAAAATACAAAAATTAGCCGGGCGTGGTGGCGGGCGCCTGTAATCTCAGCTACTTGGGAGGCTGAGGCAAGAGAATTGCTTGGACTCAGGAGGCAAAGGTTGCAATGAGCCAAGATCACACCATTACACTCTAGTCTGGGTGACAGTGCGAGACTCTGTCTCAAAAAAATAAATAAATAAAAGAATTTATTCATTTATAAAATAACCGTTTTCAGCGCCTACTATGTACCAGGAAAAAATAAGAAAACAGTCCAAAGGAAATCTCAAGACGGCTGGTTCCAAATAAAGAAAAGCACTGAACTATCCTAACAACTCTGATGACACTTTTTAAAAATAAAAAATTCAGTGGGATGAATTATTCACTCACTCATTCAGACAACAAATATAGCAATGACATTCAAGGTACTGGGCTGAGCTCTGGTCACCCATTGATAAAAATATTTATCATAGAAATAAAAATAACAACAACAATAATAATAATTACTGATCTCTTAATACTTGCTAGGCCCTCTACCAAAGGCTTTATATTGAATCCTCATAACAACCTTCTAAGTTAGATATTTTAATTATTTCCATTTTACAGATGAGGAAACAAAGGCATGGAAAGCTAAGTAACTGACTCGATGTCACACAGCTAGTATGTGCCATAGCTGGGATTCAAGTCCAGGCGGTCAGCCTCCGGAGCAGCACCCTCATCAGGCTTGCTTGTATTGTGATGGGACATGTACAAGGAGTCCACTCCACTCAGCAGTCATCAAGAATCAAGAGAACCATTAAAACAGAAAACCCCACCTTAGGATTTGACAACCAGGTGTCACAGATTTCTCAACATAATCCCAATTATAAATAATCCAATCTGTTAGTGCTGTAATTCACTTAAACTGGCTTGAAAATTCTGATGTTCCTTTAACATAAGCCTTGAAAATACCTGAAAGACTAAGAAAAGTCACACACAAAAATCTCTCTAAAACTCTGTATCTAAGAAACGCTATGTAATACTGGCATATGGCGCTATACCCTATCACTTCTTTCTGTGACATACACAGAAGCTTTCATTGTCAGAAATCAACAGTATCATAGTCAGGTGATATCTAATAGAAAGCCTAATTACAAAAGATGTGTCTAACTTAATATTACAGAAAGAGTCTAGGGTACTCTGGAAGAAAACAGACACTCAATTTTTGGAAACAGGTGGGCTTCTTTCCCCCTTCACATCTTTTTTTTTTTTTTTTTTTTTTTTTGAGACGGAGTCTCGCTCTGTCGCCTAGGCTGGAGTGCAGTGGCCGGATCTCAGCTCACCCCCTTCACATCTTATATTGCCCTGGGAAACCCCTGATAAATCAATAAGCTGATAAGATCAACAGGCACAAAATTGTTCTTTTTGGAGATCCCTGTGAGGCTACCTGGCAAGGCTGTCCCTGGTTTTTCAGTTTGGACTACGCTTTACACTTTCCTGATAGGGAGCTAGTTATCTACCCTATTCTTCAAAATATTCAAGCAGGAGATTCCACAAATTCCCTAGTGGGAAGACATGGCAAAAGTTCATGACCCTCAAGAATTATAAAGTCCTATCTTAGGCCACTCCTTCTATCTCTTCCCTAGGTGGATCAACAAAACTTAAACCACAGTCTTAGCCCTCAAAACATATGCCATGAGCCTTAGTGAATGCTCCTAGCAAAACAACGTCTATGGGCAATCACTGCGTATGTCTGATCAGTCTGCTCAACTGGCCTCTGCAAGAATTCTGTGGTTCTCAGTGCCAGCTGCTTTAAAAGGAACAAGCTCCTCCCACCCCAATTTGTCCCAACTACAGCTTCCAGCCAACCTGTGGTAGCTTGCTTTGCAAAATACATCAAGGGCAAAATACCCCAGCAGAAAGCCAAACTCAGCATGAAGCAGCCTTTGCCTATTCAAGGGGTGGAGCAAACAAAAGTGAGAAGAAGTTAAGATAACTATCTTGTGCTGCAAGATCAAATAAAGTTTATTTCTTTTAAAAATCTTAACGTCAACTTTAAGAAGACAGTTCACGTGTCAAGGGAGAATGAATATAAACCTATGATTAAAAACCCAAAAAGGAAACTATACTTGGAAGATTATTTTATTAATAAATCCTTAGACATCTAAACATATCCTTGACTCTCCATGGGACTCAGGATAAATATGTAAATGATATCACATCAGTTTTTCCTTGCTCTTGGAAGGAACTCTGACTATGTGCATACTGTCCAATATGGTGCCAATAGCCGTATGTGACTATTTAAACCTAAATTCATTAAAATTAAATAAAAAGAAAAATTCAATTCCTCAGCCATACTTGCCTTATTTCTCTCCAGTGCTCAGCAGCCGCATGTGGCTAGTGGCTACTACTAGGTAGCGCAAAATAGAACATTGCCATCATCACCGGAAGTTCTACAGGACCATGCAGTCGTAGATGGTGTTGCAATGTTCAAAACCAAACATTGCTCTGAGATGTTGGGAAATTATATACTGAAAGGATACATTGCTACAATTTTCACCCTGATTCATATTTCAATCAAATTATCTTAACTCTTTAGAGAATCTTTTGAGTGTTCTCAAGTGGCTCTGAGGCATATGGGTACAGTATCCTCTCCTCCCCTTTCCACCCTTCCCATCTCCATAAGCAAAGTTAGTCGGGAGATTGCTGTAATTACTACAACCACCAAGTGCATTTAATTTGTATGCCCCAATCCTAATTCTACTTTTGACCCAGACTTCCCCTTTGCATCTAGGCAGGTCACTTAACCTCTCTCCTTCAGTTTCAAGGAGAACAATGCTTCCTACCCTCTTAGGGCTTGCAAATTTTAATGAATGCGTGGGAATACTTGGAGGATGAAAGGCATGCTAAGTGTTCCTATTATTCCCCTGAAAAACAAGGATTCAAGCCAAACTGATACTTTCCTGACACAGGTGAGTCTGAAATTAAACAGAGCTACAGACCTCAAAAGGGCAGTGTTTAGGTGGCTCCTCAGATCCCTAGGAGAACAGATCTGTGTTGATATCAGTGTAGCATTCAGAGAACAGATACCTGACCCAATGCCAAATGAGAAAATCAGCACTTGTAATCAGGCCAAAATGCATGGCCAACTCATTCCTCCAGGCCTGAGGTCATCAGCCAACAGTTCTGATTCTCCCACTGCCCCAAAAGTAACCCACCAATGTTATAGATCAGCCCTGGGCGGTTTCCTTGCTGGATGACTTTCAAAGCTCGGACACCACTACCACCATCCAGGGAGAAGCCCTGACACCAGCCCGGCATGCCTTCTGGATGAATTCCCCTTCCGATTCTCATCGTGCAGCTGTGGGGCAGAAAAGCAAAGATGTAGATATTTATCCACGAGAAAGTCTTATCTGGCTGTTCTAACTGGGAAACATTAATATAGTTATCACCCAAATTCCATCTCTCCTACTGACTCTCTTCCTCACTCTCATGTGATTCCCTAGCACAGTGAGAAAATTCATCAGTGGTTAAAGCTGGATCTTAGAGGCAGCCACAGCGGAACAGTGTGTGAAACTTACTGACATCTACAACTAAGTGCTCTAGGAGAAAACATTAGGATTCTATGAGTATAACACATGAGGAAAAGGGTACAATTTCTAATATTACCCTAAAAATCAAGTATTCAAGTCAAACTAATCCTTTCCTGACTCTGCTGTTTCAAGGGTCCATTTTAAAAAGCACAAGAAGCATATGTACAGAAGATGCAGGTATGATGCATTACTTATAAAGGCTAATACTTTTTTTTTTTTTTTTGAGATGGAATCTTGCTCTGTCGCCCAGGCTAGAGTGCAATGGCACAGTCTAGGCTCACTGCAACCTCTGCCTCCCGGGTTCAGGTGATTCTCCTGCCTCAGCCTCCCGAGTAGCTGGGACTACAGGCGTGTGCCACCACACCCGGCTAATTTTTGTATTTTTAGCAGAGACGGGGTTTCACCCTGTTGGCCAAGCTGGTCTCAAACCCCTGACCTCGGGATGTGCCCAACTCGGTCTCCCAAAGTGCCGGGATTACAGGCATGAGCCACCGCACCCAGCCAGACTGATACTATTAGAATAGCAAAACATTGTTTAGTTGGTCAGTGTCCTGTCACAGATTTTGTCAACATAATTCCTGAATGTGTGTTCCCGCTCTACCACTAACAAGGATGTAAACTTGGGCAGGCAGCACTCTCTCTGAGCCTGTTTCCTCATCTTAAAATATAACAATATTTCCTGCCCTGCCTACACCCTTGCGATGGTGGAAAGAATCCAATGAGATGGTCTATGTGAAAATGGCTTTGGGAGCTGTGGAATTCATAGATAAAACACACTGTGTGACACATGTCAAGTCCTAAATCTAAAACTGTCCAAATCATTTCAAGAAAAGAATGAGACTGGGCTTGCCGCACATGCCAAGAGGCTAGCTGCATCCCCTACAATATCCAGAACTCTCATCAATCCTCTTTCCTTGCCTCAAACACTAATCTACACTCCAACCTTCCCTTGTAAACACATCAGTACTCACTGAAGTGTGGTACTTCAGAAGACTTTCTGTTAAGCTGTCAGCATAATTCTACCGATAACACGGTATGGCATTTTAGCACTATTGGATACACCCATTTATCTTTGATTAGAGCTCTATTAAAAGACTCTTGTAAAAAGCAAAATGTCAAAACCAAGAACAAAAGTGAATTAATGCTCCTACCATACATTAAAAGCACATGTCATTTAATCTTCACAGTTGTTTTTGTCCCTGCTTTTAAACATGCAATGAGTGCTTTGAGACCATAAAATGGCACGTTTTACTTCAAGGGTAAAAGGGATGAATTTCCAAATGTGATACAAATCCTGGATTGGATTAATGAGGCCGATGGCTTTACCAAACAACCAGTCTATGTCCATTCTGATGCCAGCTCCTGTGCCTGTGCTAAAGTTTACAGGGAAGAAAAACTGCAGGGAAGAGAAGAACACGCGGCTTTCTCTTCGTTGGCAGAGTTATGAATAGGAAAACTACTTCAATGCATGTAAAATAAAACTAGCTTTCATTATAAACCAACCAAATGGTTTATTTTCCGTATCAAATAACATAGAAATTAGATCCCCAAAAATCCCATTAGGTCATGGTTCTATTCCCCTGCCAAGTCAGGATTGTTATCTACAGTATATTTCTACTTACACGGATATATTATAGCCTTTACTAATTTCTTCCCTTCCCTAGGAGCTTATTTCCCCTTCCCATAAATAACTGTACTCACAGGTTTGGCTGCTCTTTGTCAGCATAGCAGAATAAGAGAGGACTCAGGCTCCGGGCCAGCTCATGCTCCTCAAACTGGCCTGCAGCATCTGTCTTGGCATTGTCCTGTCTGAAGATCAGTGGCAACCCTTTAGGAAGGAGAGAAAAGTTTACAGCAATACCACCCAGTCTATCTGAAAGAGATGCAAATGGTGAACCAACAAAATCATCAAGGGGGAAAAGAGTGAAAACTGAATCGATTTAGTGGGCTCAGTTCCTTGCCTAAAAGGACAGTTTTGAGCATGATTAAGCATTTATGATGGAAGCAGGAATGTTTCAGCAGCTCAGACTGTTGAAGTAATCTATTTGCATTGGCTCCATTTAGTTAGCTAAGCAAATAAATCTGAATTCCCATGACTAACGCCAAAGACCTACTCGAGCAGTCCCTGTATGTACCTGTTTTGTTAATCAGCCAATATGGAGCAGAAATGAAGATCTTTAAGGATCCTTCTGCTCGACACACAATCCGGATGGTGAGGTTCAGCTGCCGACGGTTGATGTCATAGAGTCGCATTCTCACCATATAGTTTTGGGTTCCAGGTGGAATGAGCAATTCTTTACAGAGGGGGAAATTCTCCAGTGACACCCCTAAAGAAGATACAAACTATTAACTTTCAGAGTTCTCACTGTAGTTTGTCAAAATAGCTCACAGCCAAAGTAAACTGGATTCCTTTTGGAAAAACCAATAACTAAGTATCTAACTGGTAAAAATCTTCATCAGAGTGGCTCTTTCCCTCTAGCTAGGGGAAGAATCAATATAAGCAAACCAGATGGCCTGGAAGTCACACTAGGGAGCCTAAATTGCATAATCATAAGGGTTCGAATATCAAAAAACTATCAATAATAGTTATGATTCTTAGGAGTTTGCTATACTTCAGGCCCTGTGCTAGGTGCCTGAAACATAATAACCCAAGTGCAGGGTAAGAGGCACAGTTCTGCAGCCAAACTGCCTGGCTTCCAAACTCCAGTCTGTCCTTAGTACCTTCGTGATGTGGAACAAGTTATTTGAACTCTCTGGGACCCATGTGCAAAATGTAGATACTCGTTATGAAAAGTGATAAGCTGTGGAATGCAGAACGCTGAGGAGAAGCAGTGCTGGGTGTGTACGTGGTGATGGGATGAGAAGACATTTCTATTTTGTACAGGGGCTCAATAAATATTTGGAGAAATATATTAGAAAACCTCTTATATGTCAAAGACCTATTTTATTTAGAATGAATAGTATTGCACTACTTTTCTAAATTAAGTTCAAGGGTTATATAGTAATTGCAATGTAATCTTGTCACTGTGGGACAGACACATTGCTAAAGTTGAATGAGTTTCAGGTCCTGAGTCAGTAAATGGAGATAACATGAAACAATACAGGAAAAGCACTTACAAAACTATAAAATCATAAATATCTAAGTTATTATTACTTCAACCTGTTGTATGGTAGTCTTAAAAGGAATACATTTTTGGCCGGGCGCGGTGGCTCAAGCCTGTAATCCCAGCACTTTGGGAGGCCGAGACAGGCGGATCATGAGGTCAGGAGATCAAGACCATCCTGGCTAACACGGTGAAACCCCGTCTCTACTAAAAAATACAAAAAACTAGCCGGGTGAGGTGGCAGGTGCCTGTAGTCCCAGCTACACAGGAGGCTGAGGCAGGAGAATGGCGTAAACCCGGTAGGCAGAGCTTGCAGTGAGCTGAGATCCGGCCACTGCACTCCAGCCCGGGTGACAGAGTGAGACTCCGTCTCAAAAAAAAAAAAAAAAAAAAAAAAAAAAGGAATACATTTTCTGCCCAAATTCCAAAAGTACCTCTTTGCTTTGCAAAAAAAATTTTTTTGGCCGGGTGCAGTGGCTCACGCCTGTAATCCCAGCACTCTGGGAGGCTGAGGCAGGTGGATCACCTGAGGTTAGGAGTTTGAGACTAGCCTGGCCAACATGGTGAAACTTCGTTTCTACTAAAAATACAAAAATTAGCTGGGCGTGGTGCCAGGCACCTGTAGTCCCAGCTACATAGAAGGCTGAGAGGCAGGAGAATTGCTTGAACCTGGGAGGCAGAGGTTGCAGTGAGCTAAGATCACTCCATTGCACTCCAGCCTGGGTGACAGAGTAAGACTCCATCTCAAAAAAAAAAAAATTAAATTTTTAATCGACACATAATAATTGTACACATTTTGGGGGTACAGTGAGATGTCTCAACACATATATACATTGTGAAATGATCAAATCAGGGTATTTAGCATTTTCATCATTTCAAACATTCATCATTTCTTTGCAGTAAGAACACTAAAAATCCTGTCTTCTAGCTATTATGATATATACCATACAATATTGTTAACTATAATCACCATTCCTCCTTGTTTCAAGTGTTGCAAATATGATAATTCTCTACTTTAACTTCATTCACCCTGTTAAAGCAAACGAAATATGGCCTGAGGACTCTGTACTTCTATATGAGTCTTTGTGGATGAACTGCAACCTAACTTAATAGGTAGACAAGATTGAAGACCTGATTTAGGACTATGCATCTGTAACAATAGCTGAGTCTTGGCCAATCACTTCAACCCACTCATACACTGCTGAGTGTTCCAACTGTGTTCAAATAAGGCAAAAGCCAACCTGCAACCAATCCACCTGTTTCTGTACCTCACCTCTGATTTCTGTACGTCACTTCCTTTTTGGTCTATAAATTTGTTCTGACCACGAGGCATCCCTGGAGTCTCTGAATCTGCTGTGATTCTGGGGGCTGCCCAATTTGCAAATCGTTCATTGCTCAATTAAATTCATTTAAATTTAATTGGGCTGAAGTCTTCCTTTTAACAACCCTTACAACTGAAAATTACTTGATACATTCCAAACCACCATTTCTTCACCAGTAAAATGAGGCAAATAACTATTTCTATAAGGATTACATGAGACTACACGTGTGAAAAAGCCCAGGTATGCCTGGAATAGAGTGAGTGCTCAGCAAACGTTTATCCTTTCAATTAAAAGAGAAGAGGCATAAGATTTTGCTTGGGAAAAGCATAGTTTAAAAAGATGAAATGGCTTCCTACAATCATACATCATGTCAGCAATGTAAGAAAAAAGGCTCTGTTGCGGGCCTCCTCTGTAAACCTTTTGGTTGGTTAAGTTTTTTTTCTTATCATTTTCTATAAGGTTTTTATTTTTTAGAGATGGGGGCTTACTATGTTGCTCAGGCTGGTGGGCAGTAGCGTGACCATAGCTCACTGAAGCCTTGAACTCGTAGACTCAATCTTCCCGCCTCAGCCTCCTGAGAAGCTGGGACTACAGTCATGTACTTCCGCCGCCACCAGCTAAAGGTTATTTTTTTTTTTAACTGCACTAATTCCTTTGAACTGGCTTATTGAGCTATTTTATGTGCCCCAATTTTTCCAAGATGCTTACTAAATAAATAATCACAAAATACTCCCTGATATTCTCACAGGATTATGACAAACGATCATCTGACTACATTCTTACCCAGTTCAATGTTCTGGGATGTATCAGCTGTGTGGAGAGCTGCCTCCTTCCCAGGTTTCAGCGTCCCATTAATTGGCATTCCTTTAACATAAAAATCAAGTTCGCAGGGTAGCAAGTTGCAGATTACCACAGTTGGCAGGAGATATATGGTATGCCCAGGCTGTCTGAAAATCTGTTTTGCACTGTCAGAAAATATGTTTGAGGGCATATAATCTGGATAATTCTCTTTCTTTATAGCCACACAAAACCTATGAAGATAAAATGTAAAAATCATCAGACTGAATGAAGAACTTAAAATTTTTCCCCTTAGCTAAGTATGCAAAATAACATTAAGACGGTTCAATGCGTAAAATTATTTGCAGTTTTTAATCCAAATACATTTACTAAGATATAATTATTTATGCACAACAGTATGTATAGATTTTAAATGTTCACTTTGATGAGCTCTGACAATTATACACACCTCTATAAACACCATCCAAAATAAATTATAGGATATTTCCCTCACCCCGGAAAGTTCCCTCATGTCCTCTTCCAATCAATATTCTCCTCCATCATTCAGGCAACCACTTTCTAACATTTATAATTACGGATTAGTTGTGTCTGTTCTGGAACTGCATGCATATAAGTGGAATCATGCAGTATGTACTACTCTTTATGCCTGGCTTTTTTTTTCTTTAAGATGGAATCTTACTCTGTCGCCCAGGTTGGAGTGCAGTGGTGTGATCTTGGCTCACTGCAAGCTTCGCCTCCTGGGTTCACACCATTCTCCTGCTTCAGCCTCCCGAGTAGCTGGGACTACAGGTGCCCGCCACCACGCCCAGTTAATTTTTTGCATTTTTAGTACAGACGGGGTTTCACGTGTTAGCCAGGATGGTCTCAATCTCCTGACCTCGTGATCCACCTGCCTCGGCCTCCCAAAGCGCTGGGATTACAGGAATGAGCCACCGTACCCGGCCTATGTCTGGCTTTTAAAACTTAAAGTCTCAACAAGATTCAGCCATGTTGTTCTATATATCCTATTTGATAATTTTTCATTTCCTAGTAGTATGCCATGGTATGAATAAATCGCTGTTAATTTATTCATTATCCTCTTGATAGCCAATTGGTTTTTTCCAGTTTAGGGTTAAATGAACATTCTTGTACAAGTATTGTTTTGGACATATATCTTCATTTCTTTTAGGTAAATACTCCAGAGTGGACTTGTTGGGTCCTTAACTTTTTTTTTTTTTTTTGAGACTGAGTTTCACTCTTGTTGCCCAGGCTGGAGTGCAATGGCGCTATCTTGGCTCACTGCAACCTCTGCCTCCTTGGTTCAAACCATTCTCCTGCCTCAGCCTCCTGAGTAGCTGGGATTACAGACGTGCACCACCATGTCTGGCTAATTTGTTGTATTTTTAGTACAGACAGGGTTTCACCGTGTTGGTCAGGCTGGTCTTGAACTCCTAACTTCAG
This sequence comes from Mandrillus leucophaeus, assembly GCF_000951045.1. Taxonomy (NCBI): domain Eukaryota; kingdom Metazoa; phylum Chordata; class Mammalia; order Primates; family Cercopithecidae; genus Mandrillus; species Mandrillus leucophaeus. The sequence continues at coordinate 1,937,986 of NW_012105586.1, forward strand.
GTGATCCCCCTGCCTTGGCCTCCCAAAGTGCTGGGATTACAGGTGTGAGCCACTGTGCCCGGTCAGTACTTAATTTTTATAAGAAATTGCCACACATTTCTCCAAAGTAGTTGTACCATTTTACGTTCCTACTAGCTACTTGCAGTAGGAACTTAGTAGCTAGTAGGAACTAGAGTTCAATGGCTCCACGTCTTTGTCAACATTTGGCGCTGTCATTCTTTTTTATTTCAGCCATTTCAATGAGAGTAAAACATTACCCACCGTGTGCGTTTCCCTAGTGAATAATCACACTGAGCGTCTTTTCGTTTGTCTATTGGCTGGATATTTTCTTCTGTAAGTTGTCAGTTCAAGTCTTTCGTCTATTCTTTTTATTATCTTTTTATTGTTGATCTGCAGGAAGTTCTTCATATACTCTATGTGAAAATCCTTTGTCAGATACAGGTATTTTTCCAATTCTGTGGCTTGTCTACTCCTTTTCTATTATTCTGAGACAGAGTGTTGCCCAAGCTGGAGTGCAGTGGCATGATCTCAGCTCACTGTAACCTCTGCCTCCTGGATTCAAGTGATTCTCCTGCCTCAGCCTCCGGAGTAACTGAGATTACAGGCGTGCAACACCATGTCTGGCTAATTTGTTCTATTTTTACTAGAGACGGGGTTTCACCATATTGGTCAGGCTGGTCTCAAACTCCTGACCTCAAGTGAGTTGCCCACCTTGGCCTCCCATAGTGCTGGGATTGCAAGCGTGAGCCACTGCATCTGACTCTCTTTCAGTCTCTTAATATGATGAGTCACATTTACTGATTTTCAAATATTAAGCTAATCTTAAATTTCTGGGATAAACCACTTGCTGAATTGCATTTGATAATATTTTGATAAAGGGCTTGGCACAGTGGCTCATGCCTGTAATCCCAGCACTTTGGGAGGCCAAAGTGGGCAGATTGCTTGAGGCCAGGAGTTCAAGACCAGCCTGGCCAACATGGTGAAACCCCATCTCTACTAAAAATACAAAAATTAGCTGGTTGCAGTGGCGGGTGCCTGTAATCCCAGCTACTCAGGAGGCTAAGGCAGGAGAATCACTTGAACCCGGGAGGCAGAGGCTGCAGTGAGCCAAGATCACACCACTGCACTGCAGCGTGGGCAACATAGCAAGACTCTGTCTCAATTGAAAAAAAGAAAAATTTGGCTGGGCGCTGTGGCTCACGCCTGTAATCCCAGCACTTTGGGAGGCCAAGGTGGGTGGATCACCTGAGGTCAGGAGTTTGAGACCAGCCTGGCCAACTAGTGAAACCTCATCTCTACTAAAAATACAAAAATTAGCTGGGTATGGTGGCAGGCACTACTCCCCAGCTACTTGGGAGGCTGAGGCAGGAGAATCAGTTGATCCCAGGAGGCGGAGGTTGCAGTGAGCCAAGATTGCACCCTTGTACTCCAGCCTGGGTGACAAGAGTAAAACTCCATCTCAAAAACAACAACAACAAAAATTTTTTAATGATGGTATTTGCATCTCTTCATGGGAAACACTGGCTCATAGTTTTTACATAGTAGCTATATCAGGTTTTGGTATTAGGGATATGTTGGCCTCATAAAATGAGTTAGGAATTGTTCTTTCCTCTTCTATTTTCTGAAAAATCTTGTGTAAAGTGTTATTATTTCTTCTTTAAACGTCTGGTAGAATTCACTAGTAACATTATACGGGCCTATAGTGTTCTTTGTGGACAAAGCCTTTTCTAACACTTAAAGTTCTTTTAATTTAGATACTGGGCTATTTGGATTTTCTATTTCTTCTTTATGTCAGTGTTGATAACTTGTGTTTTTCAAGAAAGGTGTCACTTACATGTGGAATGTATTGGCATAAAATTGTTCTTACCTCCTTTTCATCCTTTTTATTTCTATAGGATCTGTAATAGTGCCTCATTTTTTTCATTCCTTATATTGGTAATTTCTATTTTCTGTCTTTTCTCCTTGACCAAGTCTTGCTAGGAGTTTGTCAAATTTATGTCAATTTTGACATTGTTGATTTTCTATTTTCTAATTCACTGATTTCCATCCATATTTTTATTTAATTGTTTCCTTTTCCTATTTCTTTGTTTTGAATTTGCTCTTCTTTAACTAACTTCTGAAGGCAGAAGATTAAATCAGCGATTTTATATACTCTTCATTTTCTTTTCTTTTTTAAATTAATTGAGACTTAACCAAAGGATCTTCCCCATTTTCTAATATGAGGATTTACAAACTATAACTTTCCTCCTCGGAATTGGTTTTGCTGCATTCCCCATATTTTAATATGTCTGCCTTTTACTATCATTCGATTCAAAATATTTTCTAATTTCCTTTGTGATTTCTCTTTTTTGACCCATGGATTATTTACAAATATATTGTTTAATGTCAAATATTTGGGATTAGGTATCTTATTGTTGTTTATTTCTAGTTTACTTCTATTGTGATCATGAAATACATTCTGTATGGTTTTAGTTCTTTAATATGTATTGATCTTTGCTTTATGGCCCAGCAGATGATCTCTCTTGATGAGTGTTCCACATATACTTGAAAAGAATGTATAATCTGGAGTTTCTGGATAAAGTATTATATAAATACTTTAGAACAAGCTCATTGATAACATTGTTCAAATCTTTTACATATTTATTGATTTTTTTGTTCTATAAATTACTGAAATGAAAGTGTTAAAATCACCAACTCCAGTTATGTATTTGATGTATTTCTTCCTTTAGTCTGTTAACAATTTGCAGATCTGGGTAAAGAGTATACTGAAATTCTTTACACTATTCTTGTATCTCTTCTCTAAGTTTAGACTAAATGAATGCCTGTCTTCAGTATAAAAGAAACTAAAGCTAATCCTCGTTAAATAAGTTTAAAGTCTAAATTTGTTAGGGTGTAACAATAGCAATCCAGTATGTTTTCCAACATTGGAATCTAGTAACACACTCCTGTATAACGGGAAAACAGGAGTTTAAACGGTTAGGCAATTTTGTCAAAGTTCTCAAGAAAGTCAGTATTAGGTACATAAACCTTCAAATTATTTTGAAATCTCTCGTTCAAAAAACTCCAAACCCCAGGATTCTGCTTTCCAATTTTAGAACGAGAACTCGTTATTTTCTGTTTGTTTTCCTTTCCGTCTCTAGCTATCCTCTCTTTATGCTGTTGTACAACACAAACTTCTAATCTTGTATGTGTAAATAGCGTGTGTGTTGGTTGTCTCTCCTATGTAATAAAGCCTCCCCAGACCCCACCAAGAGTTAGCACTTGAGTTCTCATGAACTCTAACTAAAAAACTCAAGGAATAAGAACTTTAGAGTTTAAATAAGGATAACTGAATCTCTAAGGGTCTTTAGAGAAAGAATGGTAATAAAGTCATTACAAAAGAAAAAAAAAAGGCAAAAGTGACATGCCACTGCAGTGGTGCTACATACCTGAAAAATCGGCTTTTTTCTGTGTCCATAGAGTGGCACTCTCGTTTACTGCTACTAATTTCTGCAGTCTTCACCACATTGGTCCAATGAATAGGAGCCTTACAGAAAAACACACCCAATCCTTTGGGCCGGGCCTGTAGCCGCCAAGAAGTGAGGTGTAAAGGCACAGCAAACGAATCCCCTGGCATGATAGCAGGAAGCACCACTGGCTCTGCCACAGAAATAAGGGTTAGCACTTTCAGGCAATGGTCCTCCACCCCAAAGACTGACCATCTCAGGACAAAAGAAGACAGACACCATCTATACTGACTGCTGGGGAAGATACACTGGGAAAAAAGAGACTTGACAATAGTCAAGGAATATTTATCAGCATTTACTATATTCTAGACAATCAAAACATACTGTCTGGAGCTGATGGGCTATCCAGTCTTAGTTCCATTGGTGTCTCAAGTCTGTTCCTCACAATGAGGGCTGACCGGACAGTGATCACTTTCCGCGCGCTGCCTTCCATAGTCACTGCAAAGACCACCCGCACTGGTGGGAGTGAAGAGAACTGTGAAAGAGAGATAAAGACAAAATAGTACGTATGAAAATAGTATGTTTCTGAAAAAACATACAAAATACAATAATATCGATCAGAATGTCTGCCTTAAAAGCATCTTATTATGACTATAGCTATTCAGTGAAATCAGTCATAAAACCCTAAAGGCATTCAGCTTTAAAGGGAGTAAACATCCTATAAACATATACTACTAAAAAAATTCTAAGAAGTTCTACAAAAACAGATAATCCACACCGATGTCATATCACAAAGTGTGTCACTAAGAAAAATCACTTCTAAGCCTCTAGAAACATTATTAAAAACCTTCACCTATTGCGATAATAACCTATCCAATTTTCCAAACTTCCTGTAATTTGGTAAGAAAGTATCTGCTGGAAATTATCCTCGATTTATAAAGCCCCTGAGTTCCTTATAAGGAAACTGAAAAAGGCTTGTTTTCTACTCTACTGGCAGGGAATTAAATAAAGAGCATCCAGTGCAATTAAAATTAGAAATAATGAGGTAGGACTTTGCAAAACATTAAATGATTTACTTTCTGTGTTATTTTCTTCCTAGATTAATATCCAAACAATGGGTTGGGTACTACCCAAATACCGAAAAACAGAAGAAAGTCTTCTGAGATTAACATTTGTCTTTGTAAAATCCAGAAAGTGTAAAAGAAAGAATTGCCTGTATCGGTGTGCCTTTCATAGGAACAAAAAATAACGTCTTTTTTTCTAAATGTCATAAAATATATTATTTAGGCCCATATACTATTTGCTGACATGCCTATATAAAAACCAATGTCTGTATTTTAAAGAACTTTAAAAATAATCACTCGTTCATAAAAAGAACACCAAGGTTCAGAAACTCAACATAATGAAGGGAAATTATTTATTTTTGGTCTTGGGTTACAGCCATTACGTTATTTTTCCATATGTTCATTCACACATTCAACACACATTTTGTGCTAATACCATGTGACAGGAAATTTTCTTAAAGTAGAAAAATCCCATGTTAAGTACACCAAAGAAAACATTTCTGAAAGTACTGCTCTTAGAATGAGTGTCCAGAACATATTAACAATGCTTTTTACTGGAGAAACAAACGGCATGACATTCAAGCTTTTCCTTCTGCCAACTTTCTTATTAAGACAAACAGCCAACCCAATAAACATTAAAATGAAGAGCCCCAGGTTTTGAACCAAGACTTCTAGGAAGTCCAAATGAAAAGGCAAACTACAATTTTCTAGAGTGTTTTTAGAGGGACACAATCTGAGGCATAAATCATCATCGAAGCTCAAGCTTCCAGTGACCCAACCCTAAAAAGGCCCCAATAGTCAAAGTCAGTAACAATTACTTGAAATCCTAGGCCGGGCACGGTGGCTCATGCCTGTGATCCCAGCACTTTGGGAGGCTGAGGCAGGCAGATCATGAAGTCAAGAGATCGAGACCATCCTGGCTAACATGATGAAACCCCGTCTCTACTAAAAATGCAACAAATTAGCCAGGCGTGGTGGCACGCACCTGTAGTCCCAGCTACTCAGGAGGCTGAGGCAAGACAATCGCTGGAACCCGGGAGGTGGAAGTTGCAGTGAGCCAAGATGGCGCCACTGCATTCCAGCCTGGGCAACAGAGCAAGGGCAACAGAGCAAGCCTCCGGAAGGCAGGAAGGCAGGAAGGAAGGCAGGAAGGAAGGCAGGAAGGAAGGCAGGAAGGAAGGCAGGAAGGAAGGCAGGAAGGAAGGAAGGAAGGAAGGAAGGAAGGAAGGAAGGAGAGAAAGAGAGAAGGAGAGAAAGAGAGAAAGAGAGAAAGAGAGAAAGAGAGAAAGAAAGAAATCCTGATGTTGTTTCAAACCCTGATATTGTTCAGGCCTACCTGAAATTTTATGTTTCAAAACCTACAATCATCAGGGAGGAGAAATTATAAATAAAAGCCTGGAATAAGTCTGTTAATGTCATCTCGTGATGATGTTTCAAAAGCCAAATAGGAAATAAATGCTACTTTTTCTTTCTTATTTACTTTCATGACCTTTGGACCCAAAACTATGAAACACACATGGCCATACCAGGGTTAATTTCCATTTTAACTTAGAATGAAAAGGAGACCTTGGACCAAACATGTGCCTTTTCTTCTCCTTCCCTGTAATAGTCTCACACATCACGCTAGGTGACAACATTTTCTTGCAACTTTTTGGAAAAGGAAGGTAATCATTAATAGAAAAGGGTAGAGATAAATTCCAATTGCATATATGTCATAAAGTCTCTCTGATCATTAAGAAATGTGTATCCACATGGTTCAGGTGCAGTGTACATATGCAGTAAACACAATGACAACAGGAAAATCGTACTTACATAAACCTGGGGATGTATAATATTTGTTCTGCTGCTTGGGCTGCCAATCTGAAAAAGATTTCAAAAGTTAGAGTCAGCACAGACTTAAGATAATTATCATCATTAAATTTAATGACAACATAATTTTCTTCAAAGTGGTGTTTGTAAATACTTTCAAGTAAAATATAGTCTACTATGAAGATAAAACATCTCCCTTAAAGATATGGACACAACAATATTCATTTTATAACCATTTAACGTATGCCAAATTTCTCCCCAACACATCAATGCAGTAGGAAAGGCACCTATGAGGGAACTGGTCCTTTCATTACCAGACATAAGCTTAGGCTGAAAAGTAATCCTGAAAAGGTTTTGTTTTTGTTTTTGTTTTTTTTTTTGGTCTAAGAAACTTGGGGCACAAGAGCAACAGTAAAAATGAACACTTATGCAACAGTGTTCTCTAAGAATATTTTTCATGAAGAAAGCTGTAATATCTCTGCAAATCTGCATTTCCACCTCACCACTGGCTACCCAAAAATAAGTGCAAGTATCCCATGAAGTATGAATGAGGATGGGGCAAGAGCACCATGGCAGCTCTGTCAGCCAGGATGTCAGCCTCCACCTGCATTTACAAGTCAGGGATGCTACCTGCATCATTTCCTGTCCCTCCAACCACTAGGACTACAGGCAGGGATGAAACTGGGGGAAGGGTGCATGAGAGCATGTGTGATCAGAAAGTAAACGACAGTGGATATCTCTCTTTGTGCCACAGAGAAAGATTTGGAGACACAGAGTAAAAGGATCAAGGTGCTGCATTATAAGAAATATTAAAAAGACAGTGTATATGGAAAGCCTAACAATATGTGATTGTTAGTAATTGCCGTCAGGTAAATTACTAGTAAATTGCCCGTCAGGCCAGCTAGCATGAAATAGATCTGCACAGGTGAGGAAATGTGTTACTGCTGATTTTAAATCTTGTTTTTCTACTGAAACTAACCATCGCCAGGCGTATCTACATACTGATTGCCAATGCCTATGACTGACCCAGTCAGTCCTAGAATTAGGGGAAAGAACGAACAAGAAAGTTTCATTAGAGTAAGCTTATTACAGGCTTAACCCTCTGACTTCCTGACAGTCACACACCGTAGAGGAAGATGAATTTTTATCTGGTGCTGCATATCGAAAAAAGGTCCCGACTTTGTCCACAGACACTGGGCTCACTTGCTCCCAGCCATTGACTCTCACTTGCAGTTGATGAATCCGGAGGTCATGGGTGTGTCTGTCGGGCAGAACAAAGAGATATGAAACACAACCTCCAGAAGGGATGAAAAGTAGAAGCAAAGACACGAATCTGATTTAGTATATAATGATGTAAAAACCCAGTCGGCTAAACCTTTTGCAGATTACCTAATGCAAGGGAAATCAGGAGCACAGTTTAACTGGGTTTTAAACACTTACAACACAAACTGCAAGATCTGTAAAGCTTGACTGAGTAAGAGTGGCATTTGTCCTCCATTGTACAAACCACGCAAATCCTGTACACAAGCCAAGGTCTTTCCCCCACCAACCGTCACCCCAACCTATATAATGATGTCACTGGGGTGGTAAAAAGGCAGTAGCGATTTAATCATATAACCATAATCTTGGAAATGCATAAAAAAATTATTCTTGGTTCCTTTGTTGAAATCCTTCTTCGCTCAGAACCACATGAGGTTGTTTGGCTCCAGCCCTGCGTGAGTACAGACAGGGCAGGAGAGGCACAGCACTCATTTCAGGGCTCCTGTGCTCGACTGAAACTGGAGCAGAAGGCAGTGGGCAGAACAGGAGGAACAGGAGGAAATTGCACATTTAATTCTATTTTAGATTTTGCCTAATTCAAGCCAGAAGTGAAATGGGGAACTGGATTTGAGGCTGACAGGAAGTGGGGAGGGAGGCATGGAGTGGGGTGCAGTGTGCCAAAAGGGGAAAAAGCCAGAAAAGGCATTTATTTTGAAGAATTCAAGCAGAATAGTGGCACTTGAAATGGATTACGAAACGTGGAAACAAAAACGGAAATGACAAAGAGGTCAAACCCTTTCTGATATGACAGAGGCTGGGCTTATCCAGAAATGTTCCCAACAGTTCTGTAGTTAGCTTCTCCAAGAACTGTGGGGACCAATAGGAAAATGCTCACTGCTCATAGCTGGAAACTAAAGTGGCTTCCAAGTACACATGTGCCCAGCATAGTGACTTTTTTTTTCCCCCTATAAAATCCCTGGAGCCCACACGTTCAGAACTCTTGCTTCTTGGGACCAATGTGTGCGGGTACCAAAGCCATGCAAAAGGAAACCTGCTTGACTCGTGAGCAAGTTTACATTCAGTCACTGAAAGCACCACAAAAAGCACATGATTACAGAAAGCTAAAGCCAATCCCTTCACTTTCAGCTCAGCTTGAAAACAAATATGAGGCTCAAATACTAAATCTTAACCTATTCAAATGCTGTCTTAACCTATTCATATCCACTGGATAGCCTGTGCACAGAAAAATATTTGTAAATAAATATTTACACTTTATTGGACAGTTTATGATCTCTCAGTAATCAGATAGAACCTTTTTTCCACACTCATTCCAGTTTTTAGTATGGGTACTTCAGGAATGCATCAGCTAGCAGTCTCCCCAGATCAGTTCTTTTTAGAATCAGAATTTGTCTTATCATTAGCTTTGAGTCCTGAAACTATCTGCTTGCTAAAAGCACTATGTGGCATACATGTACATTAAAATGGAAATCAACATGCTCTGAGAACCTTTTAAGAATACCACATCACCAATCCATCATGAAAATCAGGCCAAGATGCAATGAACTTGAGGGTTATGATATGTCTATGTTTCCACCAAATTATGTGAAACACACAGGTTATCACCTCATATGTCAAATAAATGGATAGTTAATGAAAAGACATATATTTCCAAGATGGCAGCAAAGTCTTTATTTTTTAAAAGGAGGCTGGGTACAGTGGCTCACGCCTATAATCCCAGCACTTTGGGAGGCTGAGGTGAGAGAACTGCTTGAGCCCAGGAGTTTGAGATCAGCCTGGGCAACACAGTGAGACCTCATTTCTATAAAAATAAAATAAAATAAAATAATAAAAGGAAACACTGATTTAAGAAATATCTTTTAAAAAGAAGACATTAAAATCATTAATAAGGGGCCAGGTGTGGTGGCTCACACCTGTAATTCCAGCACCTTGGGAGGCTGAGGTGCATCACTTGAGGTCAGGATTTCAAGACCAGCCTGGCCAACATGATGAAACCCCATCTCTACTAAAAATACAAACTTAGCCGGGTGTGGTGCAGTATCCCTGTAATTCCAGCTACTCAGGAGGCTCAGGTGGCAGAGTTGCTTGAACCAGGGAGGCAGAGGCCACAGCGAGCCGAGATCGTGCCACTGCACTCCAGCCTGGGCAACAGAGCAAGAAGACCCTGTCTCAAAAATAAATAAAATAAAATAATAAGGAAAGTGAAAAGGCAAAACACTAAGGACCCTCAGTTACATCCACTTTTTATTTTTTAAGGAAAAGAATAAACCATACTTACCTGTGTCTTAACTTTCCTCTTGCTTCAAATTCAAACGGTATCTCTTCGCCTGTGAGGACTTCTCGCCATTCACTAACATTGTGAGTATCATCGAGAAATGTTCCATTCCCTTCTGGAACCACCCCTGGACTCCCACTGTGAGACAGTGCAGCCCTGAAACCAAATCAGACAACATCAGCCTGTCCCTCTTTCTTCCCAGCTCCCTCTCACAGGAGCCCCGTGCAGAAGAGCAGAACCTTCTCACAACTCAATTCCCAGCAATAAAAGGCTGCATGACCCAGCTACAAAGAATGACCCTGAGGGTCGCTAACTATAGCTATCTTCGTGCTGAATCACAACTTATTTGAAATTTTAGAAATAGCTGAAAGCTGTCACTCTGTAGTCACTTACCTCAAGCAGTAGAATCTGGTACATGTGAATTAAGGCATGACTTTTTCAAGTGGCATTTAAGTGACTAGTTAGAATTAAACAGACCCACACTGTTAAAACAAAAAAGCTTCTCTTCTAGAGCAGTCTCATACTTGGGGGAGGTCAGAGAAATGTGATTTCAAATCAAATGGATTCTGTTACTCATGCCATGCACTTCATGACCTAGGCTGGAACGATCACCATGTACTTGGAAGGCTGAGCCAAGATCTAAACAGGCAGAAAGTTGTTAGAAAAGGTTCTCGCCTGGCTTAGGTAAAGTCTCCTTTGTTCTCCAAACTCCACCCAATTCCATCTGGGGTGAAATGCGTTTTAGGTATGAAAGAATTCTTTCGGGATAGAGGGGGAACGGGAATTTTTTCAAAGCAGTCTTGGAATAAAATGGCAAAACATTTGGTATAATAACCATACATTGCTTCTTTAAAACGGGAAAGAAGATAGAGATCGAGGAGAAAAGATGGAATGGCTTTTTCATCTTCCTACTCACATCCTTAATTTGCTTGGCTTTTAAACATAAGGTATACCAAAATCAAGACCATAATTAGACTCAGGACCTGCTTCTCTGACTATAGATTCTCTACAAAACCAGAACCTCCATCATAAATCTCAGCAAGACGGCAAGTTATTCATTCAAATATCATCCCAAGAGCCTCAAGAGGGGGCCCACCTTGCTCTACTGGGCTGGCACAAGAAGGCTTTGGTGGCAGAGATCACTCGGGGTAATACAAACTGACTGCTTACCTGGTGGGTGTGGTGGTCAGGGTGGCAAACCACAAAGTGCATCCCGTGTGGTTCCTCAGAGCAAAGGGGACAAATGGCTGCCGGCGCTTGGGGGTTTTCACCTCTGCTGCGACAAACAGAAGAAGGCTATTAGCAGACGCCTCTGTCTGCATGGCAGAGACCCTCCCCCTACCTGGAGACAGTGCCCAAATTTGTCTCTTGTGCAAAGGCGCTGAAGGTGGAAGCAAGAAAGAAGGAACAGGACGAACGGAAGCTCCATGTATTTGCTGGCTGCTATGGGAGGATTTGTTCCCTGCCTGACTATTCCCAGCCGCCAATTCTTCTACAACTTTTACAGGCCTTATCTCTCAGAAGAAGACATCAGGACTTAACTCGGTGGGAATCACAAAAGAAAGAAAAATGGACCTCCCCATTACTCCCAAGAACTATATTCTAAGTGGGTAACCTAAAATGTAGCAAGACATATCATACGTACTTATTTAAACTTTGTCCAAAAAGCCTTTACCTTAAGGAAGCCTGTCTTTATATAAGTTACCCTACAGTAATAGTATGTATTTTGCAACAAAATAAAATAAAAACATTCTTTCCTATTCTTTTATACTAATAGTTGTTTTTGTCTCCCTGGAAAGTCAGAAGTATCCCATCTCAAAGCTTTTCAAACAAAATTGTTAGCCCACTTTTTAAACACAGATACCACTATCACCATCTATTATAAGGTGGGTACCATGGAAGCCATAAAAGGAACATAAAATATGGCTTCATTGCACAAAAAGCTTCTAATCAGGGAAAGTGTAAAGAAATAGCAATCAACACAAAACTGTAAGTAACCAAATTCTAGAGAGCGGTGACCTGACTACAAAGGTTGTAAGAAACCCAAAGCAGGTTTTCTGGTGCCCCAGCTGCTTTGGCAGACAGATCCCTCTGCAGGTACCACTGCCCATGGTATGTGGTTCCACGTGGAACACAGAGTACCGAAAGGAAGGGAAGCAGCTCCTCTAACCAAGGGCCTGTCTCCTACTCCACTGGCCACACAAATAGGGAGGCAGCAGCAGCAAACCGGTGTGAGAAAGCCGCCTGGTTGACGTGTTCACAACACTCGTATACAACCAACAAAAAAAAGGGAGATGTGGCTCAATCTTCTTATGTGTCTAGCATTAAAGTACGACGACAGCGTGAGAAAGACCGTAACCCACATGCTCTGCAGTTGGGAGAAAATGACATCTAGAGGAAGCTGAAAATGCTAACTGCAGAGAACACTGTAGCAAAACTGAATTCATCCTATAGGACATCTTCTGCCAACAAAATCGAGAAGACAAACTGCAACATGTCCTGCCTTCTGCATCCTCCAGACTGGGGCTGGGACTGTACCCTCACAGTTGGTAATCATCACTGCCTTTTAAAAAGCAATCACTTCCGTTTTTCCCTTATCTCTTTTAAAGTTTTGAGAGGTTAGTACTGTAAACAATGCAAACCAAGCAATTTTGGGTCAAGGCAAGTTCTATTTTGATAACGACGATGGTTCAGGGGAGTCTAAGATAGAGTAATCTGCTCAATAAATGAGCAGTCTCCAGTGTGTTCCCACAATTTTGTGGTCAGTCATTTAGAGATACCCCAAATACTTCTAAAGATAATCTCTACTAGGAATATGCCCATTTCTCACTCCAATGGCCTTACTTAGCTCCCAAAGTTTGCTTTAAAAAAAAATTAGTGCTCATCAAGTAGAAAATTAAGGAGTAGCTGTAAGGCTGCTGACAAGAGCAGAGGGGGAGTAAAAAATTTAAGAGCTGTCTGCAGGGTAAACGGTATTTACTGTGGCACTTTGAAAGGCACCTCCCTCTTCTATGAGTGCAATGAGAGAGCTGCTTTTATTACAGTAGATAAAGGGCCCCGGAGAAAAAGAAGCCAGATGTGCTTTCATATCCCACTGTGAGCCAGACTGTAAGTTTCCATTTGCAAATTAGATTTAAAAAGAACAGGTGGCAGATGGCTTTGATCAGTTTGTTATACAGAATAAAGTGCTGCGAATCCATACAAATATATTCACAAGTATACTGCTTTGGAGTTAAATAGCATGGGTAGGCACAATGCTTAGGTCTCCAAGCTTCTTGCATTGATTAGACATAACGGCACAGGCTTCAATAACCCATTTCTCTGAGGATAAAAATACACAGCATGCACACAAATCCGAACCCAACATCAGGCAACAAATCTGACATCTCCTGCACCAGGATCCAAATAAACTATGTACTTGCCTTTGGCACAGCACCAGAGACAAAAGTTCCCAAGTCCATCAAAGAGAACATTATTCCCTAGTGGCCTCAGAAAATCTGCCTCTAGTGACCAAACCCAATTTCTTCATGGGCTGAGAGAGAATCTAAAGCTACCCGAATCCAAGTACAGCTTCAAACAGCTCCAGCTAAGGAAATTTCTACCCCTTTGGACTTATTTCACACAGTAATTCTGCCATTATAAACAGTGTAGATTGTCATGCTATGAAAGCAGCTCAGTCCATCAGAAAGGACCTGGTTTGTAAATCCTAAGAAGCAGATTAAAGTACTAGGTTTGCTACTAGCTGATCAAGTGAATAAAGGCAAATCACCTAATGTCTCTGAACCTCACTGTCCTTATCAGCTAAATAGGAATAATGCTTGGCCAAGCCTGAAAGATTAAGTAGCATACAGAAAGCTTAGAAGCAGAAATACATGAATAAATTAAGATTCAGCTCTGGGCTTTCTTCGTGAGCCCTCCCTCAAACATCCATCCTGGTAAAATTGTCCAGAAAAAAAAAAAACCAGGGCAATGTACCCTGAGTATTAACATCCCTGTTCTATATTCCTGTGGCCTCTTTTTATTTAAAAAAATCGTGATGAACGATCTGGAATTTGCCATGTGCACACATAAATCATTCAGATTAAGCTGCACTCCCTAGAACAAAAAAATGAACATCTTGGGACCCCAATTCCTCAATGATTATGGTGTTTTCTACCATATTCACTTACCAGTGAATTTCTCAAGAAACTTTCAAGGGTCAGAGATAGAAATAAAGTTTTCTTTTTTACCCTCTAAACACAAAAATTGGCATCCAAAGAAATTAAGGTTTGCGTCTGAGCAATTATTTACTGAGAATTTTTTTTTTTTTTGCGCTATCCCTATTATCATAGTGCCTGTTTCAGAGCCCCATGCATTCCCATGGGAATCTTCAGCGGGTATTTTATAAACTTAAGACTTGTGGCACCACTGCTTGATGGAGCATGGTGTTCCTCCATCCACTTGCTCTTCAATATGAGAAATCACCTCTAATTGACATTGTATTAACATATTTCTGCGTCATACACTGTGGAGTTTATTCCATTTCCACCAAAGTTAAGGGAGATGGAAGGGAAACGATGTAAGAATCAGCTAATACAAAGCACCACTGTGTTCATTAGTTGGAAATGTTCTTTCCTATTACTGAAGTACTCATGACACGGAATACCCCCATTCAGCTCCCACTCATTTAAAAAAAAATTCATGTACAAGGCAGTTCTTAAAACAAGAAAATAAAGCAAGCCCTCGCTTGGCTATACTGTACCTCTAGTATAGATCTGGTGCTCTAGGTTAGTCAGACTGGCTGTACTCCTAGTTCTAAGGTAGACAAGGGGGAGGCCTGGTAGACAGGAGAGACAAAGTTAGAGGCTAAGAATAAATACAGTGAAATAAGAAGACTCACTTCCAAACGATAAGCACAAATAGAGAACATTACAAAAATAGCAAGCATCATGCAAGTACAGGGTCATTCCCATCAGTGATTACTAAGAGTTATGGACGTACTTGACAAAGCGAACACATTTTTATACTAGTTTTTATTGTTGAGGCTGGATCAAAGTAGCATGCTCCTTTTTTTTTTTCTTTTTCCTGAATTAGAAGAATATGTATTGAACCTTCTCTTGAACAGAATGACAAGCCTTTTGAAGATTTTTAATTTAAAGGTGTTATGTTCTTAAATGGCATTAAGAAGTTACAAAAATCAATCAGTACAGATTTTAGTGGAAGTTGCTCCATTCCAACTGGTAAAACACAGAAGTAAAATGCCAGTCTCAGGGGATCTCAAAAATTCAGGGGAAGAGACAGTATGTGTTCCAAATTTAAACAATCTCTACCAAGGAGTTGTCTCATAGTGTTCATTTAAATTCTAAAATCAAGCATGGAAGTTTTCAGAATATTTGATATTTTCATAAAATGTCCTTGGAATACAAAACTAATAAATTTAATGAAGTGCCACATCACCCAGGTTTCCCAGCAAAATCTCAGCTCTGACTGAACAAAGCCAACAATTTTGTCAAAAGGAGGCTGGTATTTTCTTTCCCCTGATAAAGAAACAGTGAGAAAGCAGCAGGTCCCTTAGGCTAAATTTCATGTTAAGGGCTATGCCCAAGGGTTCATTTTAAGGCTGGTCTGAATAAAAAGCTTAACTTTTAAGGAAATATGACTTACTGTTCTTGAATAAGACCTGAACGTTTGTGATTAGTTCAACAAGGCTGAAACCTACTCGCTTTCAAAATAAATTCCCAACGATCATTTTAGTAGGCCTGCTAAAAGAATACAATCCTGGAAGGTGCTATACTACCATCCAGGAATTTCCAATAAGAAAAGAGGTTTGGAACTTTACGCATATTCAAGTTATGTCTTATTAAAAAGATATATTACACTTTTATAAGCCCAAGTAATCATAAAAATCTTTAAATAAATAAAAATCAAGCTTTAACTGAGCACCAGCATTTAATACAGATGAGGAAGCTTTTTAACTAAAGAGAGAGAGGGACAAAACTTTTAAAAAGGAAGGAAGAGAGGGAGGCAGGGAGGGAGGAAGGAAAGAAGAAAGAGAGGGACAAGAAAATCTTTCATCAGAATCTTGCAGACTAGGCCTTGCTAGAGTTTGACTCTGAAATGAAGATGCCCCTGCATGAACAACGTTTTAGAAACATACTCTCTTGGACATATTACAAAAATTATTTAGAGTCTTCTGGGTAGACTATGTTACATTTTCTTGACACACAAATTGGGAAGGTTGGAGGAGGAGCCAAAATCCAAGCTGACAATATCTGAAAAGCCCTGGCTCCTAAGTAATGACCTTGAGACTCAGAAGCAACAGCCTGGGAAAACAGAGAACAAGCACAGCTGACATTTCTTTGTGTCTCTTTCTAGAAGTACAAGGCAGATAGAAAGTCCACTTATACACCCTGAGGAGAGATGAACCAGTACAATTACTTCATACACTAAGAACACCCATCTTCCCATGACACGTTTGCAGACCAGATGGAATATTTAAGTATTCATGAGCTATGTGAAGTCCAGCCAAGACTCCCCAAAGAAACCACATTCTAAGAGCTGGAGCTGAGTTGAATTTGGATGACAATGGCTTGTGGAACAACTAAGACCATGCAGTTGTCCATCACCATCTCCCCAGCTCTGAGGAAAACAGAGCTGGCGAGCCATTAAGTAAGGAAAGAAAGCATCACCAACAGAGAGCAAGCTGACTCCTCTTTCTTCAAGAGGCAGGGCATTCAATTCTTTTATAAACGGCACAGGGTTCCCTTTTTAACAACTTTTTCCACATGGGCTCCTGCTCACCCTCTTTTCAAGAATATGTCCAAACCCTCTCTCTCTAGATTTAGAAGACCATTTTAGATGCTTTTAAAAATCTGGTCAAAAAAATCCAATCAATTAGAAAATCAATGTTGTGCAGAGTAAAACACAAACCACAGCTGATCCTGATGCACTCTCAGGTGCACCAGTTCATGTGCATTATTACCAGGACTGAGGAATTACGTGTTGCAGATCTTTTCTCCCCCGCAAAGGTGGAATTACAGCCCACATTTATAAGTTCAGTAGTTCATGCCAGAAAACTGTCTCCTGCAAAGACTAAAACAGAACTATAGAAGACAGTCAGAATTTCCTGTAGGTTTTTCCACGCAGAATGACGGTTCCATGTGAATTTCTCAGTGAAGCATTGCTTTGTAGGTCAAAAATGATTTAGTTAAACATGTGTAGTGAAAACCCTTACTTTGTCCAAAACATGGAGGATCCACCGAAGAGCCCATCCAGTCTTCTGATTTAGTTGACTCTATTTCCTTGTCATCTTTACAGTAATCTGCCATCCATGATTCCTTGGTACTTACATACTGGTCTAGAAAGAATCCGCCAGAGATTTTAAGAGAAGTAAAAAAGATGGAAGGTTCAAGTCAAATAATTTCAATTCCACAAAACAAGCTTTTATTGAGTGTCTCATTACATGCCCGGCCTGCGCAGGATTCTGAGACAGTCTGTGCCCTGGAGAGCCTCACGCTCCATTGAAAGAGGTTACCATGAACAGGCAACCATCGCCACAAAACTCTCTTCAAACCAATCTACACATTCAATACAATCCCCATCAAAATACCTATAGGGCATTTTGTGGAATTTTAAAAGCTGAATCTAAAATTTATATGGAGGCCGGGAGCGGTGGGGTGGCTCATGCCTGTAATCTCAGCACTTTGGGAGGCTGAGGCGGGCGGATCACTTGAGTCCAGGAGTTCGAGACCAGCCTGGCCCACATAGCAAAACCCCATCTCTACTAAAAATACAAAAATTATGTGGGCGTGGTGGCATGAAACTGTAATCCCGGCTACTCAGTAGGCTGAGGCGGGACAATTGCTTGAACCTGGGAGGTGGAGGTTACAGTGAGCCGAGATCATGCCACTGTACTCCAGAGGCTGAAATTCAGCAGACAATCCTCTACAGATAGTTTTACTTCTGTGAGAGAATTACAATGGGGATAGCAGGTTAACAAAAATAATTACAGTGCACCACACCTAGATGAAGATCTTTTATACTAATTAAGATGTTATACTTTTTGGAAGAAGAATTATTGGTTTCTGGTTTTCAATTACAACACTTGGCTACAGAAGTAATATTTATTTAAACACTGAGAGGTCACAGCAACGTTTCTGGGTTTCAGAACAGTATTCGGAATAAGGAATTGAAGGTGAAAAAACAAAACAAATTTTACCACTGACAAGAATGCCTTTTGGAAGATTTTTTGTTTGGCTGGTGTTTTTAGAGACAGGGTCTTGCTCCATCTCCAAGACTGGAGTACACTGGCACAATCATAGCTCACTGTAACCTTGAACTCCTGTGCTCAAGTGATCCTTCCACCTCAGCCTCCTGAGTAGCTGGGACTACAGATGCACGCCACTATGTCCAGCTAATGGTTTATTTTTGTAGAGACAAGGTCTCACAATGTTGCCCAGGCTGGTCTGGAACTTCTGGCCTCAAGTAAGCCTCCCATCTTGGCTTCCCAAAGACCTGGGATTACAAGCATGAACCAATGTGCACAGCCAGAAGATATTCTTAAAGAGACATATACTGTGCTCATCAGAAATACCAGTAAGAACCCTTTAGGTAAGTTCTTGTTTACTGCAGCTTTTCAAAAGACGACCACAAACTTTCTCTAACCTTCTAGAGTAAGAGATGTTGTGAGAAACAATGTAGGAGTCAAAACATTACAGTTTAGAGAGATCATAGGGTCAATTTACTATTTTCTAAGTGATATTAATAACCAGGCAAATTAGTAGATGAAATCTGGTCATATAAAACAGTGGTTTTAAATTTGGGGGGGTCAACAAACTTATGGTCTCATTTCACAATACATTCTTTCCATCCTACTCTGACATGCATAAGGAAGTGGATATTCTAAAAGCCTCAATCCAACATACACACCAAAGAAAGTTCACAATTTGCGGCCGGGCGCGGTGGCTCAAGCCTGGAATCCCAGCACTTTGGGAGGCCGAGACGGGCGGCTCACGAGGTCAGGAGATCGAGACCATCCTGGCTAACGCGGTGAAACCCCGTCTCTACTAAAAAATACAAAAAACTAGCCGGGCGAGGTGGCGGGCGCCTGTAGTCCCAGCTACTCGGGAGGCTGAGGCAGGAGAATGGCGTAAACCCGGGAGGCGGAGCTTGCAGTGAGCTGAGATCCGGCCACTGCACTCCAGTCTGGGCGACAGAGCGAGACTCCGTCTCAAAAAAAAAAAAAAAAAAAAGAAGTAAAAGAAAGTTCACAATTTGCAATAGTGTATGTTATTGCTCAAGGATGAAGCATCGTAATTCCAAAATCAGATCATGGAGATCAATAAATCAAACAATGAATGTGAGTTTTCACAGTGAAGGTATACACTACTTGATTGTATGATTATATCTGCTTTCCTTTTAGATGGCAGAAATACAAGAATAGAGCAGTTCTTATTCACAACATTGAATCCAGAGATGTACATTTCAGTGTCATATCACTGAAATGTACATATCATATCAAAGTACATATACATATCAGTACATTCATATCAAAGATACTTTTAGATAACACACCATTAACCTGGCAACCCTTAAGCAAGTCATTTTCAGAGTTAGTTCAAAATGATAATGGGAAACAACAAAGGCAATTTATTCTACTATAAAGATATGGTCAAAATCACACCTTTTAAGAATTATTCCGTGAACAGCTTAAGCAAAGTTAATCTAAACTCACTTCCAGGACATTTAATAAACTCTAGTGACCAAGCATTATGAGGAGAAAGTCCATCGTGGCCATTTATGTTTCCCAAGTAACCTAAGTTCTTGCTTAACCACTGAGAGCATCCTTATGGGATGCCAACGCTGGAGAAACAGGCTGAGAAACAAGAGGCTATTAGGGTTGATCAGGAAAGCAGTCAGGATGAAGAAGTGATGCCTGGTACAGGCCCAAGTATGTGCTAAACTAGGATTAACAGTCTTCCAGACTCAGAGCTTAGATACAGAAAGGTATCATGAAAGACAACTTTCTACTCACCAATTAGCACAGAAGTGATATTGATATCCAAACGAGGTTTGGCCTTGGCTTCTAGCTTCAGTCGAGGAGGATGAAGACGACTAGCTGCCTGCTGTTGCCAGGATACAGAGCAAGGCCAAGGCTCAATAAATGGCTCCCAGCCTAAAAGAACACAGGAAATAAGACATCTGTTCAGCAGATATCAAGAGTTTATAGGGGAACACTGCTCGCAAATGTTCAGCAAGGACAAACTGGAGCTTAATAGCTTTCTACTTCCAATTCAATTCCACAACAAAAGCACCAACCACCTTCAGCTACAGGTCACCCTACAGATGTCTGCATTATCCAGAGGACACAAGTGGAAGGGCATATACGTACTCCCACAATGGTCTTCCAGAGGTGGCAGGAAGGAGGGCAGGCAGCCTATGTGCCCTCTTCCACTAAAGAACAGGCAGGATGTGTTGAGACACTCAAGACGGAAAAAGGAGTCTCAGACCAAGATTGGAAAAATAATAAAGTGTCTTAAATAGCTACTAAATTTGATTCTCCTGGTTACGGGACCAATACATTGGTTGAATAAATAGGTACGTACAAAGGCTCATTAACTTTTTCTTTTTCTTAAAATATGCACAAAGACTATATAAACAACATATAAAATAATACCACAAACACTCATCTACTCACTCTCCAACTTAGGAAATAGAAAATTAAAGTCCCCAAGGGCCATTCCCTACCATCTCATTCCCCTCCTTCCTACCAACCCTCTCCCACCCAACTCCAGGTGACCATTCACTTGAATTTTTAGTTAATCATTTCCTTGCTCTTCTTTACAATTTTACCAAGCATATATACCTTTCTTAAGAACCTATTAGACTGTCCTGTTTGTGATCTTTACATAAACTGAATCCCCATGTACATTCTTTTTCAAGTTTCTATTCTGGCTCACCAATACATCTTTGAGCATACTGTTGAGCATACTGCTACATCACATTGATGCATGTCACTGTGGTACACTGTTTTCACTACTGAATATTAACATGCATTATAACGAATATACAATTTATTTATCCATTCTACTTCTGAAAGACATTCACTTGACTGCAGTTTTATTGCTATTGGAATACTACTACAAGCAGCCTTATATACATCTGTAGTTCACACAGGCAAGACAGTCTCCACGGTACAGAGCTAGAAGCAACACATTGCTGGGTTGCTGGGTATGCTTACACTCAAATTTACCAGGGCATGCCAAACTGTTTTACAAAGTAGTAGTATTAATGTACAGTTCTAATAGCAGGGACTATGGCTTATATCTTCCAATAATTAGTAGTCTCCCACTTAATTTTTGCTAATTTCTTGGGTGTGAAAAATGGTACATCACTGTGACTTAAAAGACTCAACTTTTCAAAGCCAGTTAACTTTTAGCAGATCTTTAAATAGACTCACACAATCAGCCATTGAACAAATCCAAACCAGTATGTAACACACAGTAGGTATATTAGTCTCCTTACACCATTTGACATTTAATGACCTGAATGTATTCATACAACTTTAAAAGTAAGCAATATTTGTCCGAAGAAAACAAATCATTCTCAGAAAAATAGCTCCCACATGCAAGAGTCTCTCTCAGAAAGACTTGGGCCATTATTCTAAAGTGAAACATTTTGAACAATGAAGAAATAAGGGTGTTAGCATTAAGTGAATCTGTTATAAAGGGAAAATGTTAACTAACATAAAATTAAATGTGATAAATACTCGAGAACACTCAGCAGCAGCACAACAAATCAAGGCTTTATTTCTTATTGAAATCAAAGGGAGCAGGCAGTCGGAGGTTTATACCTTGGACTGCCCAGCTCTACTCTGCTTACTCTGTCCATGCCTACTACCAATTCCGATGAGAGCTTCTTTCAGCTCTCTTAAGGCAAAAAAGTTTACTGCTCAAACCACTTGGCCCTAATATATTACGGCTTCTGAATTTCAACCTGTATAGGCTCTTACCTTGGTCTTTCAAATGGAAGGAAAGAAACCTGAAAATGCTTGTGGTATTATTGAGGTTTATGTCTCCCAAAAAACAGCCTGCTCTGATCAACAGTGGTTTGTTTGTTTTTGTTTTTTTTAAAGAGTAGGTAGGGCAGAATATACAGTGTCATCGACTCAGTAGATTCAAATAAAACAAACGAACCCAGTGGGGAGTGAGGGGACTTGAGGTTTAAAACGCTTGGCTGGGCGCAGAGGCTCACGCCTGTAATCCCAGCACTTTGGGAGGCTGAGGCAGGTGGAACACCTGAGGTCAGGAGTTCGAGACTAGCCTGGCCAACCTGGTGAAACCCCGTCTCTACTAAAAATACAAAAAATTAGCTGGGCATGGTGGCAGGCGCCTGTAATCCCAGCTACTTGGGAGGCTGAGGCAGGGGAATCACTGGAACTCGTGAGGCAGAGGTTGCAGTGAGCCAAGATCACACCATTGCACTGCAGCCTGGGTGAGTGAGACTCCACCTCAAAAAAAAAAAAGTTTGTGGGCATAAATCTCCCTTGAAATTTAGCTACTCTCAGGGCCAAATAAATGATCCTTCACTATTGAGCAATGGCATATTCTAGAATAAGCCAAACTGCAGGATCAAAAAGAATTAGCTATAAAAACATCTTTTTTTTTAAATTTTTTTTTGAGACAGAGTCTTGCTCTGTCATGCAGGCTGGAGAGCAGTGGCGCGATCTCAACTCACTGCAACCTCCACCTCCCGAGTTCAAGTGATTCCCCCGCCTCAGCCAAAAATATCTTTTTAGTTGCAACAGATCAGACATGTTTTTAGCACAACAGAAAATCTTTATTTTCTGTGTTTATGCAGTCTGCTTGCTTTTCATCTTTCCCTGTCCCACCCCACTCCTGCCCTTTCCTTCATGTAAAATTTATGTAGCAATAGGTCCAGGCAAACGTTTAAATTTGTTTTTTAAATCCCATGATAACATATGTTTTATACTGACCTGAAAGAGCACGGTTATAATAATCTCCAGAAAGAGTGAAGTGGGCATAGCCTTCAGGGCTAGTTCTTACACGCTGAAGAAAATTCAGACCTGCAATGAAAGCAAACCTTACTGCAGCGGCAGGGCAGGAGCAACCAAAACTGCCTTTTGCAGATAAATGACATTGAAGAAACGTTACAGCTAATACTTGCGAAGGAGAGCACACAACATTCTGATATTTTGTTCATCATGTATTTTTTTGCATCAAGTTTTAAAAACATGGCACTGAAATATTATTTACCTCCATGGCTGAGTTTTTTGGCACCCTCTTAAACTCTGTGCCTGAGGCGAGTGCCTCACTTGCCTTCCCACAGTGCCAGTCCTGGCACCCAGGCATACCCAAAGCCTGTGGGAACATAAAAAATATATTTCTGGCCAGGTACAGTGGCTCACGCCTGTAATCACAGCACTTTGGGAGGCCAAGGTGGGCGGATCATGAGGTCAGGAGATTGAGACCATCCTGGCCAACATGGTGAAACCCCATCTCTACTACAAATACACAAATTGGCCGGGCGTGGTAGCAGGGGCCTGTAATCCCAGGTATTTGGGAGGCTGAGGCAGGAGAATTGCTTGAACCCGGGAGGCGGAGGTTGCAGGGAGCCAAGATAGCACCACTGCACTCCAGCCTGGCAACAAAACGAGACTCTGTCTCAAAAAAAAAAAAAAAAAAGATATTTCTACCTGAATAATGGGAAGACTGATTAGAGAAGTCATGCTCTGATAAATATTAGCTCAAAATTGTAAGATTGCCATAGAAAAATAAGAAATCAACTAATTAGTCTCTGCAGAAAAGATATTCATGGAAACAGTCAAAATTCCAGTTGTTACTTTTAACCAAGCAGCCCTGGTGGTGCCTTAGAAGCACAGGGAAAGGGCAAGCTCTGTAATGTGCAAGAGGCCAGATTCAAGCCCCAGAAGCAAACTTTACTTGAAGGAAGAAGAGGCTGGCAAGATCGAAACAATGGAAAGTTACTCAACAGAGCAGTGACATTTTCATTTACTCTCCTCCAAACCTCAACCTCGCAGGGCGCGGTGGCTCATGCCTGTAATCCCAGTACTTTGGGAGGCTGAGGCGGGCAGATCACCTGAGATCAGGAGTTCGAGACCAGCCTGACCAACATGGAGAAACCCTGTCTCTACTAAAAATACAAAATTAGTCGGGCATGGTGGCGCATGCCTGTAATCTCAGCTACTTGGGGGGCTGAAGCTGAAGAATCTCTTGAACCCAGGAGGCAGAGGTTGTGGTGAGCCAGTTGCACCACCGCACTCCAGCCTGGGCAACAAGAACGAAACTCCGCCTCAAGAAAAGAGCTCAACCTCACACTGCTTGCAGTGATGCGCTTAAGGATAAAGTACTCCCACCAGAAGTGGTGGTGAACCACTGCAATCCTAGCCACTCGGGAAGCAGGAGAACTGCTTGAGCCCCCGAGTTTGAGACCAACCTTAGGCAACAAAGAAAGACTTCACCTTTGGGGGGGAAAAAAAAAAAGGACAGAGTACTCCTACTTTGGTCCCCGCTCTAGCAAAGGACAGCTCACATATAAATAGTGTTTTACCCCTCACACGGCCCGGTGGTGGAGATTCAGAAGTGCACTTTCTAGTAAGATTCTTGTTTTTGATTTTCAAGAGATAATACAACAGAACCATTATTTTCTGAGCTTATCTGTTAAATGCCTAGCAGTATTCACTATCTTTAGATACATAAAAAGATAAGAAAAATGAAGAGATCAGGAATTATTTAGCTAGAGATGTTAATACAATGGAAATTTTATCAAAGACCATTCCTATTCCCAAGCTATAGGCTGAAGGTCACATATGGCAAATAAAAGTTGCTTTAAAATATACATAATGAAAAACATATGTAAAACTATTATCTAAATTTCACCCAAATGACTAAGTAGAGTATGAATAACATAAAAAAAAAAAGGCCCCAAATAATTCAGCAATGACTGAAAATATTCAAGATGAATCTGAAAAACAGGACGACACTCACGGGAAAAGGTGAGTTCAGCGAGAGGAACATCACAATCCATGCAGTCATCGATGAAACAGATGCACACACTCTCAGCTTTGATCTCCACGCCAGAGATCAATGGCGCTGCCACAGCCCCTGGGCCATCTCGGCTGGTGGAGGCCAAGGAAAGAGACTTCAGAGGTTCCGCATTCTTAAACAACCAACTTGCTGCCTTTTTCAATTGGCCTTCAAAGAAATTAAGAAGTGATCAGTTCTACCAGCTTCCACAGCTACCCTGGCCACTCACAGAGGAAACAGAGAAATAAAATTCTCTAGAGACCTACTGGGAAGCCAGGAGAGCCTTCATCCCAGAAGTATTCTTGGACTTAATAAAAAAAGAGGGTGGGGGGGGTAGGGTGGGGGTGGGAAGGAATCACAGCATAATAGTAATCCTGCTTTTAAGCAAACATTTTGTTGCACACCTTCCACTCAAATTTACCACACCTTTCATGATCTGGCCCAAAATGCCTCCAGGAAGCCATCCCTCTCTACCATGCCATCTGTTGAAGGAGAGGAGAGAAGAGGACAGGAGAGGGTCCAGACACGGTGCCACTTGGTACCTAAGTACTTAATCTTCACTATGTAGTTTTGCAAATATATTGATGTGCTGCTTTGTAATTGTTCTCAAATATCTTACTTTGTGTATACTGTGCCTTCTCAACCAAACGCAAATGCCTTGAGAACACAGAGCAATGCGAGAACTGCATGTGTGTAATATGTAACCATTACTAATCACCTCTTGAATACAACCAGGTTGCTGAAGTCTCCCTCCTCCCAAAAAAGAAAAGAGAAGCAATGCCACCCCATACTTGTAAGTCACCAGAGGCCAGTACCAGGGACAGTGTAAGTAGCTGAGGGCATGGGCTCCAGAGCAAGATGGCCCGGCTTCAGGTCCTGTTCCGCCCTTACCAGCTGCTGGCTCTTGGGCAAGTTATTTGATCTCTTTGTGCCCTACAACACCCACTTAAAAGGACTGACAGGAAGAGGGAAGAATAAGTACATGGAAAGTTCTCAGAGTGAAGCCTGGCATGTAATAAACATTATCTGCTATTATCTACATTACAGATAAACATTAGTTGCTATTATCATATTCATTACTGATGGAATTAAGTTTTATCTACTAAAGAAATAAAAATTACCAGTCGGGTACAGTCGCTCATGACTGTAATCCCAGCACTTTGGGAGGCCGAGGTGGACAGATCATGAGGTCAGGAGATTGAGACCATCCTGGCCAACATGGTGAAATCCTGTCTCTACTAAAAATAACAAAAATTATCTGGGCATGGTGGCACGTGCCTGTAATGCCAGCTCCTCAGGTGAGTAGCTGAGGCAGGAGAATCGCTTGAACCCGGGAGGCAGAGGTTGCAGTGAGCCGAGATTGTGCCACTGCACCCCAGGCTGGCAACAGAGCGAGACCCCATCTCAAAAAAAAAAAAA
Organism: Mandrillus leucophaeus; assembly: GCF_000951045.1. Lineage (NCBI taxonomy): Eukaryota > Metazoa > Chordata > Mammalia > Primates > Cercopithecidae > Mandrillus > Mandrillus leucophaeus. The sequence continues at coordinate 1,964,321 of NW_012105586.1, forward strand.
AAAAAGGAACAAAAATTACCAAAGAGATGCTGGGCATGGTGGCTCACGCCTGTAATCCCAGCACCTTGGGAGGCCAAGGCGGGCAGATCACCTGAGGTCAGGACTTCGAGACCAGCCTGGCTAACATGGTAAAACCCCGTTTCTAATAAAAATACAAAAAACTAGCCAGGCGTGGTGGCATGTGCCCGTAATCTCAGATACTCGGGAGGCTGAGACAGGAGAATCGCTCACACCCAGGAGGCGGAGGCTGCAGGGAGCCAAGATTGCACCATTGCACTCCAGCTTGGGCAACAAGAGCGAAACTCTACCTCAAAAAAAATAAATAAATAAATAAATAACCAAAAAGAGGCCGAGCACAGTGGCTAATGCCTATAATCCCAATGCTTTGGGAGGTTTAGGTGAGAAGATAACTTTAGGTCAGAAATTTGAGACCAGCCTGGGCAACATAGCAAGATCCCATCTCTACAAAAAAATCTAAAAATTAGCCAGTTATGGTGGCACATCCTGTAGTCCCAGCTACTCAGGAGACTTAGGTGGAAGGATCATTTGAGCCTAAGAGTTTGAAGCTAGAGTGAGCCATGATCATCGCGCCACCACTACACTCCAGCCTGGGCAACAGAGCAAAACCCTGTATCTAAAATAAAAATAAAATAAAAAAATTCCAAGAGGTTCTCAGAACTTTAATAAAAAAATCAAAAAAAAAAAAAAAAAAGAGGTGCTCCAATTGTTAAAGAAAGAGTAAAAAGCCCAGGAAAAGTAAACATTAAGGGGTATAAAATTAATTAAACCAAAAACTAATGATGACTGGGTAAAACAAAACCATGGAACACACGAGAACTAGGTCTACCTTCATTTTTTTCAGAATCCAAAAGGTAGGCTAATGTAAAAGAGTATGTCATGAAACAAGCCTTTTCACAAATAGATTGGCTGGAATTTCATCCAGATACAATTTTTTTAGAAAAAGATTTCTCAATTCAAGAGCCCCAAGAAAATTTTAAAAAATTAAAATTGAAAAATAAAAAAGAAAGAAGTCAAGTAAAGAGCCTGAAAAAATATATCTATACCTTTTGGTCCGGTATTTAAAATATAGCTCTCTCTACCAAGGATACATTAAAAGGCATAGACAAAAGTTCACACCAAAAAATGTTTACTATATATGTGTGTATAATATTGAATGAATAACAAGTGAAGAACGATTAAGTAAATTATACTACATCCTTAGAGTCAATGTAAAAAGATCACTGTTGATAAATAATTTCAATGACACGGGAAGATGCTGTTGATATATTAAGTATATCATAACAAAATTACAATCATAATTCAATAAAATATTTTTAAAAGACTATAAAATTGTATTAGCAACAGAATCTATCAGTACATTAAAAATTTAATGTGTGCATGTGTGTGTGTTGGATATACTGTCCACAGTAGGTAGAGAAGTAGAAAGAGGCCGGGTGCAGTGGCTCACGCCTGTAATCCCAACACTTTGGGAGGCCGAGGCGGACGGATCACAAGGTCAGGAGTTTGAGACCAGCCTGTTCAAAAAAGTGAAACCCCGTCTCTACTGAAAATACAAAAATTAGCTGGGCGTGATGGCAGGCGCCTGTAATCCCAGTTACTTGGAAGACAGAGGTAGGAGTATCACTTGAACCTGGGAGGCAGAGGTTGCAGTGAGCCGAGATGGCGCCACCACACTCCAGCCTGGGCAACAGAGCGAGAGTCTGTCTCAAAAAAAAAAAAAAAAAAAGAGAAGTAGAGAGAGAGAAAGTACACACAAGTGTAAAGACTGGAAAGGACGCTGAGGCAGGAAGATTGCTTGAGCCCAGGAGCTGGAGGCTGCAGTGAGCTATGATTACAGCATAGCTACGACTGCATTCCAGCCTGGGCAACACAGTGAGACCTTGTCTCTTAAAAAAAAGGGAGAAAAAAGATGGAAGGAAATGCAGCCTGTGCTGTATTTCTCTTTTTGAAGAGAAAGGGAAACATAGAGATAGAAAGCAAGTGAGATGGAGTAGAAAGAACACAGATTTAGGAGGCAGGTAGACCTGGCTTTAAGCCCATCATAGGGGACTAAAATGTGACCTCAAACAAGTTTACTTAAGCAGTTCCAGTCTAAGCTGGTTTCCTCATCTCAAGTGGGAATAATAATGTCTGCCTCCAAGGGCTATGAAGAGGATGCAACAAGACAACACAAAGATAGGCATATAGGACCTCAATAAATGGTCATAATTATCAGTATCACCACCATTAGTATGACCACTAGTAACAGTGGCTAACATTTATAGAGCACTTACTATGTGCTAGCACTTTCTTAGTGCTTTGCATATAGTAATTTACTTACATCAAATCTCTGAGGGAGGCAGCCTCTTATCTTCTTTCCACAGATAAGGAAGCACTGGTTCACAGAGGTCAAAGCCACTTCCCGAAGTCATTAATAAGTAGTGACAGAGAGTAAAGATCTGAACCCAGTCGGTCAGCTCCAGAGCCCTTTATTTTTTTGAGACAGTCTCACTCTGTTGCCTAGGCTGTAGTGCAGGGGCATGATCTTGGCTCACTGTAACCTTCGCCTCCCCGGTTCAAGCGATTCTCCTGCCTCAGCCTCCTGAGTAGCTGGGACTACAGGTGTGCACCACCATGCGCAGCTAATTTCTTTTTTTTTTGTACTTTTGGTAGAGACGGGATTTCACCATATTGGCCAGACTGGTTTCAAACTCCTGACCTCAGGCGATCCGTCTGCCTCTGCCTCCCAGAGTGTTGGGATTATAGGCATGAGCCACTGCATCCGGCCTCAGAACCCAAATTCTTATCCACTATAAAAGACTGCTGCCTGTCATCCCAGCACTTTGGCGGATCACTTGAGGTCAGAAGTTCGAGACCAGTCTGGCTAACATGGTGAAACCCTCATCTATACTAAAAATACAAAAATTACCTAGGTGTGGTGGTGCATGCCTATAACCCCAGGTCCTCAGGAGGCTGAGGCAGGAGAATGGCTTGAACTGGGTAGGCAGAGGCTGCAGTGAGCTGAGATGGCGCCACTGCACTCCAGCCTGGGCGACGTCATTATTACTGACCTAAGATGATATGCAGTCCAGAGAAAACACATAAAAGGTCCTCCAAACACACTCAGCTCTCTAAGTCGCCTTGTGGCAGCAAGAGAGGAAATGGGAAGGAAGCATATCATCAAGATAAACAATGGGTAACAGAATCCTGTTCAAATTACCTTGACACACCAAAAGAGCTTTGCGACAATCATCCATGCTGAATCCCAGCTCCTGCAGCCTAGCCAGCTGTAACTCTAGGAAACAAATAGCATATAATTTTCATAAATAATTTTATGTAAATTAATCTACAAACTAATTTTAGAAAAAAAGAAAAGAAATTCAAAAACCTGTGACTGAAACATTTCATTTCGCTAAGCAAAACTGGACTCCTAATTGGAGAGTTCAATCAAGTGTACCCTGAAATCTTTGAGTCTTTTCCTCATATTGACTGTGTTTTTAAAGTGATGTCCTTGCCAGGAATTGGGGGGAAAGGTCTATTTCCCATCTGGCCCCTTCATTCTGCCATCTGGCCCCTACATTTTCCCCTGTGTTTTAAACAGCTTAAAATTAGGGGTGGGCACAGTGGCTCACACCTGTAATCCCAACACTTTGGGAGGCTAAGGTAGGGGGACTACTTGAGATCAGGAACTCAAGACCAGCCTGGGAAAAATAGCAAGACCCCGTCTCTACAAAAAAATATTAAAAATTAGTGAGACATGGTGGCACACACCTGTAGTCCCTCCCAGCTACTCAGGAGGCTGAGGAGGGAAGATAGCTTGGGCCCAGGAGTTTGAGGCTGCAGTGAGCTATGATCACACCACTGCTCTCCGACCTGGGTGACAGAGCAAGGCCCTGTCTCAAAATAAACCAATAAATTAATAATAAAAGTTTAAAAATAAAACTTAGTGTTACTCATATAACTTCAGAGGAGAACTCTCAAAGCTTAAAACTCAACTTTGGCATTATCCAGGAAAGAGGAAAAATAGTGGAGTAGTTGGTTAGGGATGTTTTGTTGGTTTTTAAATTTTAAAAAATGAGAGAGTCATACTTAGGACTTACAGTTATACTTAATGACATACAATTAAACTATGAACAATTTAATTGTGCAAAAGAAAATTTTAACAGTCAAAAAGAAGAAGCGTAATTAGCAAGACTGAGTGGGTTTTATAGTTAAACACCTACCCAAGACAGGATCTAACGTGTGTCTTGTCCTTTCTCTGATTTCCTCTCCAACGCGAGATGCACCTGGAAGGTAACTTTCAACAGAGTCTGACGCCAGGGCCACTGAGTCTGGCACTGCAGCATTAGCTTGCTCTGGGATGGATTTTGCAATGGCAAGAAACAGCTGAACATCATTATAGGAAAGTCTGATATCCAGGGCTTGTAACTGAATCTAACAAAATGTAAAAAAGGTAGCAATTTTTTAAAGCTGCAGTGGTTTTGCATCCATATCACTTACAGATGTAATTCCTGTTTTAAGTTCTAAAAGTCCAACAGATACTGCACCAAATTTCTCATTTAAAAGATTGCAAAGATCTTGAAATTAAGCACTAATAACCATAAGGTAATATGTCTCAACTATGAGGTCAAATGGTCACAAAACTGCACCACGTAAAAAATACTAAGCTAGGATAATTACTAGAGCAATTAGTATTTCAGCAGGATGATTTTCATACAAGTATATTAATCATTAAAGCAGAGGACCAAAGATGGCTCTGGGGGAGAAAGGAGCACCTATCAGCAACATTTCTTAATCCCTTTTGCATGGATCTATTTAATTTTTTAAATCTCTCAAACAAAATGACCAACCAACAAAATTTATCTCTTCTTTATTCAAACATAGCTTAAATGAGTCAAGTTTGCCACTACTTCCTGAAATCCAGTCTTACTGAGAAATGAACAGTACAGCTACCTCTCGTACAGGCAGTGCAGACACCAAAACCAGACTAGTGCACAAATGAGCACTCTGGATGGCTGTCTCAATGTCTGAAAATGGTGTTTTATTAACTAATTTTTTTTTTTTCCTGGAGGAAAAAAAAAGACCAGCCGGGCATGGTGGCTCACGCCTGTAATCCCAGCACTTTGGGAGGCCAAGGTGGGCAGATTCTGAGGTCAGGAGATCGAGACCATCCTGGCTAACAAGGTGAAACTCCGTCTCTACTAAAAATACAAAAAATTAGTCAGGCATGGTGGCAGGCACCTGTAGTCCCAGCTACTTGGGAGGCTGAGGCAGGAGAATGGCGTGAACCCAGGAGGTGGAGCTTGCAGTGAGCCGAGATCGCACCACTGCACTACGGCCTGGGCGACACAGCGAGGCTCCATCTCAAAAAACTAAATAAATAAATACATAAATATCAGAATGGCTTTTCTTTTTTAACCTCCTATGGTTCAAATGGATTAATTATCTCCATTCAACCAAGGAAATCAAATGCCCAATTCTCAAGCCTGCCTTCCCTTGCTTCACCTTGAATCCTCCTTACTTCCCTACATAGTTCTTTGCTCTAGTTAGACCGTCCTGCTTCCACTCAATTTAGGTTATTCATTTGGAATGCTCTCCCTCCTCCTCTCTGATTATCGACATCCTACCCTTCCTCCCAAATCCACCTTACGTGGAGTCTCACTCAAGATTCCTACCTATGCTGAGTTCTGCTTTCTATAAGCTTCCATATTCTACAAGACAACTCAGGACTTTTATCCTCCCCAAGACTGTAGGATCTTCTAGGACAGAAACAATGTCATATTTATTCTGTATGTGCTAAAATAACTAAGAGGTTGTTGGGGCCAGGTGCGGTGGCTCACACCTGTAATCCCAGCACTTTGGGAGACCGACGTGGGCAGATCATGAGGACAGGAGATAGAGACCATCCTGGCTAACACGGTGAAACCCCGTCTCTACTAAAAATACAAAAAATTAGCCAGGCGTGGTGGCGGGTGCCTGTAGTCCCAGTTACTCGGGAGGCCGAGGCAGGAGAATGGCGTGAACCTGCAGTGAGCCGAGATTGCGCCACTGCACTCCAGCCCGGGCGACAGAGCGACACTCCATCTCAAAAAAAAAAAAAAGAGGTTGTTGGGCTCAGAGTAAGTAAGTACGCCTGCATAGGAAACTGTTTGAGAGCATATCAACATATTACACAGATTTTGCATCATTACCTCCAGGACAGGTGGGAAATCTTCACTATTGAATGCATCCATCAATCCTGAACTATTTTGATAAGAAGAATTCCCCACCAACTCCACTTGAATTTGTACGGGATCCACAATTGAAAGAGCTGTATCTTGCTCATTCCCCAGTCGGCATGAAAACACCTAAAGAATGAAATGCAGTATGGCGAGAATTAATGTCTGATTGAGGAAGGGTCCAACTGTCAGCACAAAGAGGCTAACTCAGAAGCCATCGGCCATGTGTTATCCCAAGACCTGTAACAACTGCTGAAATAAATACTGTGAAGAGTGAGGCCCCCCACCGCTGCCGAGAGCACAGGCAGTGGTTCACCCAGAGGAAAAGGCAGTTTAGCAATACATCCCAAAAGCCTTACGAATCTCACACCCTTTGATCCAATAATCCTACTTCTCTCTAGGAACTAGCGAAAAAAAAAAAAAAAAAAAAGATTCACTAAACCATTATTTAATAGTTAAAAAAAATTAAGAGCAGCCAAGGTTATATCATATCTACTCAATGGAGTATTTGCAGCCATTTAAAAAATGACAAAAAAGACCACACAGATTGTTAGAAGACAGTTACAACACAGACTGTGTGAAAATACAACCCAAAATAATGTTACTCCCCGACTTGAAGGAAAGAAACACACCAAAATGTCCACAGAAATCATATACGATTTTTGATAGGTTATTTCCCCTCCCCATGATAATTAAAAATAAATACATTATTAAAGCTGGGTGATAGGTACATATGGAGTTCATGATATTATTCTGTTTACTTTGTATATATTTGAAATGTTCTATAATAAAAGGTTAAAAAATAAATACATTCATTGGGAGAGAGAAAGAAGGGAGAGAGGGAGAAAGGACTCCAATTCTAGGACCAAATTATTTTGCATGCTCAGGAAGAGCGCAGAGGAAAGAAAACAGCCATCACTTGGGTCCTTCTTACCCCTTCACCCCCTCCACCACCTTTCTGGGGCACACCCTAGTGCTGTTGAAAAACATGTGACACCAAGGTCCTTTGCCATATTCAAAATTCAAAATTCATAAGCTATAAATTCTCCCCCAATGATTTATCAAGCTGGTCTTAAAATTCAGACCCAGTTGTGCTGTCTAAAAGGCAGGACTGAAAGGAGTTTCCAGCAATCTCAAATATTTTGCCATGTAGTTGTCCTAAGACTTTAGAGCAGAAAAGTTTCATTTTCCTTTTTCCTTCAGGGGTTTCTGCTACACAAAACCCAATTGTACCTGACAGTTCATTAATCAATCACCAAGATTCTCCATTCAAAGCTAGTATTGTGGTGGCTTGGAAGGCAGATGAATTGCAATTTCATGATCAACTCACATCACACCAGTATGCAAATCCTTCCTCTCAAACGGAGGTTTCTTTACAAGAGAGAAACAAGCGGTCAAGAAGTAGAGTCCCTACAGGCCTTATTCCACTGTTTGTCTCAAAACCATAAACCACATACTCCTAACAGTGAAAATAAGTTTTATTCATTCAAACTTTGAGCAATACCACTGGAAAGAAAAGGGCATGAAAAGTCTAATCATAAAGCAAAAGGAACCCTGACCAATATGCTAACAGTATGGCATGGGAAATGTGAGCTGACATGAGTCAAGTACAAACATCTGACAGAAACAAGAACTTGCCACGGTTCCCCTTCTGTCTCCACACCGCACGGCTTAACAAGAGACAAAGCACTTTTGGCCTAATATTGCATAATGGCATTTTCGAGCTACAAAGGCCGCTCCAGCACAAATTATCTTCTTCATGAGATGACATGAGAGCCTAAAGCACCACTATTATCCATGCGCTCCTTTCAGCCAGGCAGGACTCTGCAGAGCTGCCCTTTTATAGATCAGGTATTCCTGAAAGGATAACATATAAGATCCTTAGCACTTTGTATAAATAGCTTTCCCTTCCCAAAGCCCTAGCTCTTCACAGGGCTACACTCCAGGTGAGGAGGGGGATGCAGGGGAAATGAGATCCACAGCCTCACCTTCATGCATGAGGTCTGCAGAACGAGAGGGCACAACAAGGGGCCTCACGGGGCAGTGGGGACTGAAGAAGTCTCCTTGAACTTCTTGAGGAAGAAAGGGTGTAAGGGAAAGAGGCAAATGCCCTCTGCATATTTATAGCCTAACACAGGGAGACTGAATTCATGCATTAGAATAGCCAGGGAGATTTGGGGAGAAAACAAACAGGAGAAGAGGGCAAGGGTCTTCCAATTCCATGAATTACTTCCCCTAATGAAAGTTTAAGAGGTAAAATTATCTTCCAGATGCTTTTCTCGTGAGCCAACATGCAGTGCTGTGATCAACACATAGACTTCTTACCTCGATGCCAAACAAACTTCCTGAAAAGGGGCGATCAACAAACCGGGGCTTATAGGTGAGCACTGTGGTGCCTTTCAGAATAATGGCATTGGTGTCAAAGCAGGACACATCTTCAACGACCACAAACTCCGTGCCTGGAAAGGACAACATTGTCAATCAAGCCAGAGCTGGGAAGCTGGAAAACACCAGAGGCTGTTGCAAACGAGGCAGCCCATTTCCACCAGGCTACAACATGAACCAGTAAGATTTGTTCTGCAAAATGTCTGCTGACATTTACTAACACCGTCATCCTGAACCAATATTCTGCATCTGGCCATGTGCAGCTAAGCCAACAGAGCCCTGCAGCAGCAGGAAAGACTGGGATGTGATTTCTCTCTTTAGAATATTTCTAAACTAGATAGAGAAACTGCACCCCAGTCCTCCTGGGAGGCCTAGGAGATATTCAGCAGTTCACAAAATCATCCTTTCTCTAAGTGATGACCTGACTGAAAATTCCAGGAAGAAGACTCAGGTACTAATGTTGGCCAGGCACTATGTATCTAAGTAGCTATTTACAAGGTTGTTTACAAAGAACATAGACCAATTTAATGTCGAGATTTTTGAAATCGGTAAGTTTTCAAGTTATTTGTATATATTTAATAGTAAATTCACTCTGCTTTACACTGTATTTTTATCAAAAACCATATATAGATGAAGCTTTTGTAACTGAACTCATGTAAAATGCATTGTGCTAGCCAGCTTCATCAGAATCATTGAGAAGCAGGTACAGGTATCAGAAACGTAACAATAAATACACAAATACATATAGATACACTAGATGAGTTCGCTAGTCAACAAAAGCCATCGTAAATCCATCTATACAAAGAAAAACATTCTTTTTGTAATGAAAATAAAAATCCCCCCACTTACTTATCTTCAAAACTGAGGTTTTCACATACTAAACTTGCCTAAACTCCACAAACCACATCTGCTAGGGCCCTAAAGATCAAACAGCAAATTGAAGACAGACCGTACACTGGGAAAAAAAAGACCGCTGCCAGGCGGGTGCTCGGGCCAGGCATAAGCACTAGGCAGGCAGGGGGCAGGGACAAGCAACCCCACAGCCTTCAGTGGGCCTGGCAGCTCCCACCTGAAAATAGAGGCCAAGACCTCTGATGCTTTCAGGTCTGTAAAAGAGGCAAATGTGTAAGTGCTCATGTGAAAAATGGGAGGCAAAAGAGAAATCATCTTGTAACACAGATACTGAGTCTAACATCCAAACTAAGCACCAATGAATCACACCGACATATAATCACCTGTTACATTGACCTTGACCTCCAGGTGCCTTTCATTGGACACAGGAAGGGAAGACCGCTTGGTAACTACTCCACTCTTCACAGTTTTGGGAACTATAGCAGATTCGCTGCTAGAGTTATGGTGGCGAGAAGGAGTAACGTGATTTTGTTTCTTAATATCACTGGGAGTGTGGAGAAAATCATGGACTAACAGTAGCCAGTCAAATATGAGAAACACACGGAGATTGTTGAGAACTACTGTAAAGCAGGAGGAATCCTTGGTAGATCTATAAAAAGAAGACAGGAGAAACTAAATAGGAAAAAAGAAACATGGTATTTCAATAACCTGCAAATGTACTGCTCGGTTTTGGCAGGTGGTATTCCAGTATTTTCTAAACTGTCTGCTTAGAGTATCAGTAAACTTTGAACAATGGTTGAATAACACTTTCAGTGTATTACTGGTTTAATAACACATTCAGTGTAATAAGTTAATCATATTTTTAAACAAGGAACATTTTATAAGAAAGCAGCATAGATAGCATAGCTCAGAGGTTCTCAATCAGATGGTTTTGCTCCCCTGAAGACATTATTTCTTTTTTTTTTTTTTTTTCCAGAGACAGGGTCACACTCTGTTGTCCAGACTGGAATTCAGTGGCACAATCATAGCTCACTGTAACTTGAAACTCCTGGGATCAAGTGATCCTCCTGCCTCAGCCTCCCAAAGTGCTAGGATTACAGGTGTGGGCCACTGCACCTGGCCCTTGGAGACATTTTTTATTCACATTTTAATTGCAATTGCAACTAGAGGGGGTTGTTATTAGTATGTAGTATAGGTAGAGGCCAGGGATGCTGTTAACTATCCCACAATGTACAGGACAGCCCCATAATAAGGAATTATCTGACCTAAAACGTCAATAGTGCTAAGGTCAAGAAACTCTGGCATGGTAAAGAGCACAGGCTTTGAAGTCAGAGACGCAGACTTAAATACTGCCATTTACGAGCTGTGTTATCTTAAGAAAGTCACCTACCTTCGCTCAGCCCGTCTTCCCACTTATAAAATGAAGAATATTAATATGATAAGAAATAAAGCACCAAGCACACAGCAGATATTTGATAAATGTCACTTTCTTTCCCTATGGGCTATTTCAAGAAGATCAATGAGGCACTCCTTCTTCGACATCTAGGATCACTTCTTTATAAATAATACCAAGTTTATACACACTAGTACTAGATTGTTTCTCTAGCTGAAACTGACCTGACGGCCCAGATCTTTTGGCCAGAGGAGAACAAGTAAGATGACATTTACCAGGGATAAATGTCCCCTAAGCAACCTAGAGGTAGAGTTGGGGTGGGGGCCGGGGGACAAGTTGCCATTACTCCAAAGTCTATATTTGAGGTGAAAACCCAAGGGGGACTCTCAGGCCTGACCTCAAACCATGATGCAGGCCCGGCCTACTAATGGATAGGCCTCAGATGAGCAGGACAAGAGAAACAGGGGCTGGAGCACTTCCATGGGGTTTTCTGGGTTGAACTTGGTTCTGTAAGCCCAAAAGAGACTCTAGGGTTCTAGCTACTACATGTACCTGGTTCCCTGCCCTAAAAGGTACTCCTATTTGGGAAAACCTAACTTGGAAATATTTCTAAGGCTGGTTTCTCTGCTCTCCCATTTCTCCTAAACCTGGCTCACTGCCTCCAGTAAAAGGGCATCATGATGCATGGCTCCTTCTTACAGACACAGCATTTTCCACAGAAACACTCTACTCTTTTGTAACGGAGAAAAAATGTTGCCCTCAGTAAAATGTTTCCACCCCATTTTGAACACAGATTGTCAGAGTTCTGTATTTAACTGGAAAGTCACAGTGTGTTGGATCCCTTTTCTGGAAAATATTTCAAGCCTTTAAACACTGTGAAGTGATTTATATTTGACACACAAGATCCCAACAGAAGAGTAATTCTTCTTCAGACACGAAAGGCGTTCAAAAATTCCCATCAAAAGAACATTTCACTCCTCTCGCTAACAATAGTATTTCTGTTAGTAAGAGCCAAGGTAAGGCTTTATTATTTGACTCCAATAAATTATACACCTATAATACATAAATATTTCCAGGCCCCCTGTATATTAAAAATATGGTAAGAAGAAGACAACTACCTGACAGTCTAGGAAGCCAGATTAATAATAATAAAGTAAACTCAAAAATAAATGTTTCCCGGCTGGGTGTGGTGGCTCACACTTGTAATCCCAGCACTTTGGGAGGCCGAGGCAGGCAGATCACAAGGTCAGGAGTTTGACAGCCGCCTGGCCAATATGGTAAAACCCCGTTTCTACTAAAAATACAAAAACTAGCCAGGCATGGTGGCAGGCGCCTGTAGTCCCTGCTACTCAGGAGGCTGAGGCAGGAGAATGGCGTGAACCTGGGAGGCGGAGGTTGCAGTGAGCGGAGATCGTGCCACTGCACTCCAGCCTGGGCAACAGAGTGAGACTACGTCTCAAAAAAAAACAAAAAAAAAGAAATGTTTCTCCAGATGGACCAAACAGATGCCAGCCTCTTGTTCAAAGTTCCACCAAATGAACTGCAAAATGCAACCATCTTATCACATGACTGCAATCAGCCCAATGACGAGAAACCTGTTGGAAACGTCATTGGCTTTAACATCACAGACCCAGGTTTGACCTCTGATTTCCTGACCTACTAGCTGTGTGACCTTAGAAGAGTGAACTAACCCTTCTCCAAGTTTCTAACCTGGAAACTGCAAAATGAAGAAGTCACCCCCTTTGCAGACTTGTCAGGATTTCACTAAGCGTAGCTAAAGTGCCTGGCTCATGGCAAGGCCCAATAAGAGGCAATTAGGATTCCTACTCCTGAATTTTTTAAAGTTCATACAAAAGTATAAATGTCTACTCTGCTAGACTTCCTAAAGGCATATGAAGAAATCATGACCTCTCTCGAAAAACGAAACACAACCTAAACCCTGGGGAATTCTGAACAGCACACTGAAATGTCAGGCATACAGAAACATGTAAGAATAATCCTGATGACTTTTTGTTCTGTTTTTTGCTTGACCACAAAGTTTTTCACAATCTTTTTACTTAGTGGTTTATACTTAACAACATGTCTGATGACATGAAGCACTAACAGAAGGGAAAGTCTCCTTTTTGGGTTTTCATGGAAAGACTTCTTTAGATCAGGCTTAATTTTTCAGTTTTAAGGTCTATGTTCAGCCATAACATCAGCAAATAGCGTATCACAAAATAACACGTTATATCAGCAATAACAATGACAGCTGCCAACTGTGCCAAGCAATATGCCAGAATTACTTTAATTATTACCTCTACCCCATGTGGTGGGTAGAGGTAATTTTCTATTTTATGTAAGAGGAAGTTGAGGCTCAAAGGGGCTAAACAACTTGTCTGAAGACACATAGCTAGACAGTGAGAGAGCAAGGTTTTCAGCCCAGATCTGTCTGATTCCAAAATATATGTTCTTTCCATATACAACACTGCCTCCCATAATACCAGGAAGAAAACATATAACTTAATTCAAAACGGTAAAAACTATGCATACATGGATAATGAGTCAGTAAGACTTGAATAAACGGGTAATTCAAGTCAAGCCCACCTTCCCTTCCATTATTTGTAAAGACCAAAAGTCTTTTTACTTTTTTCTTTAAACCAGCATAATTTCTTCCTTCTCCAAGCCATTTTACAAATTAAAATAGTCTATAGTTTACAAGGAGATTGATTTTAAGGCTCAATTCTGAACTACTTTATTTTTAAAGGCAACAGAGACATCTTTTGGCCAATAAATGAAACTGCAAGATTATAGGAATAATACGTTACTATACAGTACACTGCACTGATTAAGCCATTATCTGTTTATCTTTCTAGCGATTTCTTGGTTTTTTGATGTTCTAAAGCCAAAAAAGACTTGACCCAAAAGGGAATGTCTCCATAGAGAAAGGCAGAGAAGGGTCTGGACCTGCTACCTGAAATGTAGCTCAATCTGAATGGATCCTTGGGTGGTGCTGCTGTTCTTAGCAGGCTGAAAGATACAGCTGAACACGTTTGTCATGCCAGGGCTCGTCTTCTGCCCAGCATAACGGGTGTCAAAAGCCATCATGGAATGGGAAACCAAGTTAATGGACTTGGTTTGGTTGGAGAAACTTTCATAGAGCAGTTTACATTTCTTGAAGTCAAATCTAAAAGAGAGAAAAGAAAGCAGGCAAAATGTGAAACACAACTCTTCCATTTTACAAAAGTATGTAAGTTCAAGATAACAAAAGCAAAATCAAAAATATATCTAAGTCCCATAAGGAGAATAACCTTCATTCTGAGTTTTTTTTGTTGATTTTGTTAATAGACTCCTTGAAATGGAGTTAGTGTCACTGGGCCTTGGATCTTACTTTTCCAGTTCCAAAAAGATGATCTTGCTCATAGGAAACGCATGAGAAGTAAAAATACCACATGTTTAACATATTCTTGATCTGTTATCATTCCCACGACCCACCAGAAGTCTAAGAAGTCTGTATATTCCCAAAGAATGTCAAGGGTCCCTCGGGCCTTCATCTGTCAGCTTCTAGCTTGCCTGCATGTTTCACTCTCCAGTGTCTGTCCAACTGTTTATGTAAAACTGTTATAGTGTACTGGGAACAAATAATGCTCTTTACATGGAGAATAATTCAACTAATCTACCAAGAGGAAATGCATTTGGAACCATCTTTTTTTAGAACAGAGAAAGCTGCAATGAGGAATTCGTAATTACTCAGTACCATTATGACAATACATGCAGAATTATTCCATATTGAGAAAAACTAAGGGCATAGCCAATCATCACAAAAAATTGCTGGGTGAGGTGGTTCACGCCTGTAGTCCCGCTTTCTTGTGGGGGCTGAGGTGGGAGGATCACTTGAGCCAGGGATGTGGAGGTTGCAGTGAGCCGAGATGGCACCACTGCAGTCCAGCCTGGGCAACAGAGAGAGATTCTGTCTCAAAAAAAAATAAAAAATAAAAAGAAAAGAAAAGGAAAGAATAAAATTGCTGGCTCACAAGACCACCAATCTGGGACCACACTTTCAGTAACCAATGCTCTCATCAGCTGGGTTAGGTACGGACCATGGCAGACTTTCAACAGAAAGACAAACTAGAAGACGGAGTGCTTCAACAGGGAATAACTGGCCTTGAAGTGCTGTTTTCAAATGCCAAACCACTTTCCCAGTCATACGACCTTAAGCTAGCCAGAAAAACTCTATCTGGAAAAGAGGAGTGATGTATGCCCAGCTTACAGGGCTGATAAGAGATCAAAATGAAAAGGTTATTAAGTATGAAACGCACTCTTTAAAGTTCAACACCAGTAATCATGAATTCATACATCTATATTGACACCAAGGCAGTGACAGAAATAAGTGAAGTACTAGGTAAGCATATGTCCCATTTCAAGGGAGCAATTGCTACTGTGCTTCCAGATGTTTCCAAGTGAGAACATGGACCTAGTATTGCCAAAGCTTCCAGTTTTTCAAAAGAAGCTAAATACAAACCTTTTATATAAAATCCTGCAACTTTTTTTGGGGGCCGGGGGAGGGGGTACCAGGTTTCAGCTCTGTCGCCTAGGCTGGAGTGCAGTGGTGTGATCATGGCTCACTGCAGCCTCAACCTCCTGGTTCAAGTGATCCTCTCACCTTAGCCTCTTCAGTAGCTGGGACTACAGGCATGCATCACCATGTGCAGCTAGTTTTTTAATTTTTTGTAGAGACAGGGTCTCTCACTATGTTGCCCAGGCCAGTCTGGAATTCCTGGCCTCAAGCAATCCTCCTGCCTTGGCTTCCCATAAGTGCTGGGATTCCAGGCCTGAGCCACTGCGCCCAGACCCTAACTTTGAAAATGCTGGCCAGCGAGGCATCAGTGCCGCACATCAAGTGGTTCTACATCTCCCACCCCGTAACTACTCAGACACACAGCAAGACAGGACTTCCTGACTCCATCACCCTGTGTGGGACCACATTTTAGCTCCACGAAGTCTGCCAAAGCATTTAATTGCCATTCAAGACAATTCCAGAGTTCATTTTCCTCTCTGGCACATCAAAACACTAGCTGCTCTGTCACCCTAACGAGCAGAACAGCCTGAGACCCACAATGGTCACACAGTATGAGGGAGAAAAAGATCTTCACTGTTTTAACCACTGATAATTTGGGGTTGTCTGTTACTACAGCATAACCTAACCGACGCTGACTGATAGAGCAATGCATCTAAACTTTTCAATGCAGACGAGATTCCACCTGCGGGCCACCACTCTGCAACCTCTGCTCCGTGTCAACGCAAAACGTGTATTATTTGGATACTGTTACTAACAGTATAATAATATAATTAAAGGCATACCTGGCTAGGGACCCAGCACCTTCTTTTCTTTTTGGATCTTTAAGCTCCAGACTTACATTCACCATATCAATGAGGAAGCACATGCAAGTGTACACTTCTCCACTCAGAACAGTCTACAAAAGGAAAATGCCCGTCAATCCATAGCTGATGATGCCAACCTAAAAACAGGTTAAAACGCCAAGAAATCTAATTTGCTTGCTGCTCCACCTTCTTTCTCCGGGTGAGTTTGAGGAATAGATACACAGGGTGACCATCAGCTGAGACTATGAGAGTTACAGAAGAACATAAGATCTCACTCACATGAATTCTTGGATCTTGTAAATCATAAGGCCGCATAAATTCCTCTATGGGTTCTCCCAGGTTGTTCTCTAATAAGCCGCGGATCAGCTTGTATTTATACAGATCCAGAGAGCAGTGGACTGAGGAGAGATTGCCATGGATAGATATGTCTGGCACAGTATGACTTATTTCTCTACGAAAAAGAAAAAAGATCACTTACACAAACAAGTCACTAACTTAACACTGACATAGCTCACACCCAAATAATGGGGCTAAAGTGTATTCACCTACATTATCAAGGAGGTAATTCCTACTTCCAATGACAAAAATTTCATGTAGCTCCAAATGAAACAAGTTAATACGACTGGCATGCTTCAACTATAAAAAGCCCCTTTTCTCCCAAAATTTACATTTAGAAAATCCTCAAACCAGGCCAGGTGTGGTGGCTCACACCTATAATCCCAGCACTTTGGGAGGCTGAGGTAGGAGGATCACTTGAGCCCAGGAGTTCAAGACCAGTCTGGACAACATAGTGAAACACCATCTCTACAAAAAATGCAAAAATCAGCTGGGCGTGGTGGTGCGCACCTGTGGTCCCAGCTACTCAGGAGGCTGAGGTAGGGGGTTCACTTGAGCCCAGGAAGTCAAGGGTGCAGTAAGCTGTGATCGCGCCACTGTATTCCAGCCTGTGTGACAGAGTGAGACCCTGTGGGAGGGAGGGAGGGAGGGAGGGAAGGAAGAAAGGAGGCAGGGAGGGAAGGGAGGGAGGGAGGAGGGGAGAGAGGGAGGTAAGGAAAGGAAAGGAAATCCTTAAACCTAATATGAGCTAACTAACTAATCTATTAACAAGGAAAACCTCAAGAGACTCAGAAAGAGCTTAAATATTACAGTTGGGAAAGCAATAAAGAAAAGATGCCAAGATCTTTAACTCTTTGGATTTAGTGGTAACTAAAGGCAAACACCAGTGTTTCATACCGAGCCCAGATGGGGACATTAGGATAAACTCCGAATAGGTTCCTCATCTCAGTTGGGATGGACAGAAGTAAAGTTGAAGGGGGGAGGGGGCACACATCTATACCTCATCTCAATACTAAAAAGCTTTCTCTAACCTCCCATGGGTGAACTGGGCATCGTGAATCCTACAGATACTATGCTCTAAGTATAGAGAGGGGTAGCGTTTGAAACGGCAGAGGTATGTAAAAAATGACTCTGTCTGCAGAGAAAAGCCGACATACAACAGAGTTTTAAAAGACAATGATGCAATAACAAAGGAAAACGGAGACGGCTGACCAAGTGCCATCTCGGGCTGCTGTGTGTGCGGTGTGAGACTGACAGGACACCCTGCATCCAGCATCACCTTCTATCAGGCCTAATAGAGTACAAGTATCTGCACAGAAACACTGATGGGAGTGGGGAAAGTTTAGATAAGCTGAGTAGGAAAGCTTTTTTTTTTTGCGGGGGGGAAATCATTGCTTGAAAAGAAAACAAAGTGTTCAATTTCTAAATAATGAAGCTCCTCTTAAGACTGCTTAGCCAGTAAAACCAAATATAGCCCATGCCAACCATAACTGAACACCAGCCAGGGAGCACTTGAATAACACGTAAGACTGAAACACAAACATCCCAGTGAGAACAGCTAAGTTGTATCATTAATCCAGAGAGAAACTAAAAAAGTGACATTAAATGACTTGCCCAAACCAAGAACTGTGAAGGGAGTGGCCAAAAAGAGATTCAAAATCATGCCCTATACAAATAATAAAGCTGTTTTTCTTTTTTTTTTTTTGAGACTGAGTCTTGCTCTGTCGCCCAGGTTGGAGTGCAGCGGCTCAATCTCGGCTCACTGCACCCTCCGCCCCACTGGTTCCAACAATTCTCCTGCATCAGCCTCCCAAGTAGCTGGGATTATAGGTGCACGCCACCATGCCTGGCTAATTTTTGTATTTTTGTATTTTTAGTAGAGACAGGATTTCACCACGTTGGCCAGGCTGGTCTCGAACTCTTGAACTTGTGATCTGCCTCCCAAAGTGCTGGGATTACAGGCATAAGCCACCATGTACATACGCCAAGGCGGGTATGACAAGGCAGGTGGATCACAAGGTCAAGAGATCAAGACCATCCTGGCCAACATGGCGAAACCCCACGTCTACTAAAAATACAAAAATTAGCTGGGCGTGGGGGAGTGTGCCTGTAGTCCCAGATACTTGAGAAGCTGAGGAAGGACAATCGCTTGAACCCAGGAGGCAGAGGTTGCAGTGAGCCCAGATCTCGCCACTACACTCCACCCTGGCGACAGAACAAGACTCCATCTCAAAAAAAAAAAATAAAGATCAAATCAAACACTAAATTAGAATCATCTACTTAACTTCCTGTATCCCTCAACAAAACATAAGTGACTTCAGAGGAATTAGTTTTCTCTTTCATCATAGTAGCCCTCACGTTCAGCACATAGTAGGGACTCAATAAACATTTGTTAAATAGACGAAGAAATAAGTGAATAACTAGTTCTTCCAAACTTAATAGCACTGATTTCCACATTAAGATTCTACTTATCATAGACAGTTATTCAGATATAAAACATTGGCTGGGCATGGTGGCTCATGCCTGTAATCCAGCACTTTGGGAGGCTGAGGCAGATAGAACACCTGAGGTCAGGAGTTTGAGACCACAATATGGGGAAACCCCATCTCTACTAAAAATACAAAAATTAGCCAGACATGGTGGCGTGTGCCTGTAGTCCCAGCTACTCGAGAGGCCGAGGCTGAGGAGAATCATTTGAACCTGGGAGGTGGTGGTTGCAGTGAGCCGAGATTGTGCCATTGCACTCCAGCCTGCCTGAGGGACAGAGCGAGACTCCATCTCAAAAAAAAAAAAAAAAACCACTCACTTGTCCAAATTCCTTTCCACCTGCAATTTCAGCCTACAAGGCTCGGTTAAGAGGCTTCCTCCTGTCTGTCGCACAGAATAGGAAGGGAAGATCAGATCTCCGCTGCTGTCCTCTGGTGCCTTGGAGTATTCTCTTGGACGTCTCTCTGCAGCAAAGATGTCCATGTCCTGGAGATCCACGACAATGCAATCCAGCAGGCAGACATGGTCTTCTACAACGACCCAAGGAAAGAGAAGTGATGAAGAAAAGGGGACCCGAAAAGGGGTTGCCCTAAACAAATAAAAAATGCAAAGCTCATTCTGTCTTTGAAAATGTTTACAGCTACCTGCTTCCCCCCGCTGTCCACTACTCAGAAAACTGGCTGTCCAGGAGTCTCCACTATGGCAGCCAGACCTCCTGATGCAAAGCTCCATGTGCTCAACACACCCTGCCCGCCTGCCTCCACTCCAAGCACAGACCGCGTCATAGTTCTTCAGTGTCTCATGCCCACGCTGTGACAACTGAGGCTACCAGGGGGAGGTTGGTGACTAAATCTAACTCCTTATGCAATCCCTCCCTACACACAATGCTACCAAAAGGTTTACAAACTTTTCCCAGCACTAAAATTCTTTTTTCAAACAAATATTGCCACATGTAACCACTTCCATTTCCACCGACCAGATCCAAACCACCTTCATTCTTGCCTAGACCAAAAAGAACTCTCCTCCATTAGACCTACAAAATTCCAGTCTAGCCCTCACAAAACCATTCTCCCCACAAAATACCTGAGTGATCCTTAAAAAAATAAACAGTCCATAACATTCACTTCTTTTATACACTTACTGGCTATGGTTAATCCAAAATTCTTTCTGTAAGCCGGGTGCGGTGGCTCACACCTATAATCCCAGCACTTTGGGAGGCTGAGGCAGGCGGATCACCTGAGGTCAGGAGTTCAAGACCAGCCTGGCCAACATGGTGAAACCAGTCTCTACTAAAAACATAAAAATTAGCCAGGGGTGGTGTTGGGCGCCCAAATCCCAGCTACTCAGAAGGCCGAGGCAGGAGAATGGCTTGAACTCGGGAGGCAGAGGTTGCAGTGAGCCAACATCGTGCCACTGCACTCCAGCCTGGGCAGAGCAAGACTCCATCTCAAAAAAAAAAAAAAATTATTTCTGTAAAACTCCCCCACATCCCTACGAGGCCCTGCATAAGCCCACTGCCTTCTTTCCCAAGCTCATTTCAAGCCATTCTCTCTCCTGCTCACTAAGCCTCAGGCTTACTGTCCTTTGTTTCCCCCAACATGCCAAGCTCTTTGCTGCCTCAACAGCCTTACAGGCGGCACGGCCCTCCCATCTCATCTAAATTCAGTCTTCTCTCTTCTTCTGTCTTTCCCATGATAACATTTATTATAATCTATCAATATTTAAATGTTCAGTGTCTTTTCATTAGTCTGTAAGTAGCACTGTAGGAGGAGCCATGTCTAACAGCATGTTAATATACTAGGGAAGAAAATATTATAACACCTGGCATTAAGTGGGCACTGAAAAAATGAGTTTTGTATTAGTTAGTTACATTGATAAATACAGGAAATAGATAAATGTAGAGTTGATCTGGTAGAAGGGGGTAAGGAAAGGGAATGAAGCAGGCTTTGGAGATTCTCTAGGACAGGGGTCCCAAACCCCCAGGCCACAGACGGGTACTCACAGCAGGAGGTGAGACGGAGGTGAACGAGCATTACCACCTGAGCTCTGCTCCCTGTCAGATCAGTGGTGGGATTAGATTTTAAGCGAGGGATCTAGATTATGTGCTCCTTATGAGAATCTAATGCCTGATGATCTGAGGTGGAACAGTTTCATCCTGAAACCATCCCCAACCCTGTCCACGGAAAAACTGCCTTCCATGAAACCGGTCCCTGGTGCCAAAAAGGTTGGGGACTGCTGCTCTAGGGTACTGCTATGGAATCCTAGGATTATATGGTAACAGTGTGAAAACCACTGTCTTAATCCAAGACAATATATCATTAATAGTGAAATTTCATAAATAAACAGCAAATTAGTAGGAGAAATACTGTTAAAAAAGAGACCTTCTTTCTATAAAACATCCCAAATCACTTCTTATTTTATTTTATTATTTTTTTTTTTTTGAGACGGAGTCTCGCTCTGTCGCCCAGGCTGGAGTGCAGTGGCCGGATCTCAGCTCACTGCAAGCTCCGCCTCC
>NW_012105586.1:1985989-2012979 GCF_000951045.1 Mandrillus leucophaeus
TCTTATACACATCTCTGCACCCTCTGCCTCCCGAGTTCAAGCCATTCTCCTGCCTCGGCCTTCTGAGTAGCTGGGACTACAGGCGCCCGCCACCTCGCCCAGCTAGTTTTTTTTATTTTTTTAGTAGAGATGGGGTTTCACCAGGTTAGCCAGGATGGTCTCGATCTCCTGACCTCGTGATCCGCCCACCTTGGCCTCCCAAAGTGCTGGGATTACAGGCTTGAGCCACCGCACCCGGCCCCAAATCACTTCTTAAAGGCATCCACTGATACATATGTAAGACTGGCCTTGTTCCTAGTCATCACGGACGTCATAACCTCAGTGACGGTAGGCAGCATGTGCTGAGTGGCCCTCAGGTGCAGCCCTCTCTGTGCTCTAAAAGTGCATGCAGACAGACTGGCAAGCAGTATCATGTTCAGTTACAATTCGGTTCTGGAGTCAGACTGCCAAAATTCATAGTCCAATTCTTCCAATACTATCTACATAACCTTGGGCAAGTCAGATTACCCAATCTCTGCGAGCCTTTGCCTCTTCATCTGTGAAATGGGGGTAGATCACAAGGTCAGAAGATCGAGACCATCCTGGTTAACAAGGTGAAATACCATCTCCACTAAAAAAACACAAAAAAATTAGCCAGGCGTGGTGGCAGGCGCCTGTAGTCCCAGTTACTCGGGAGGCTGAGGCAGGAGACTGGCGTGAACCCAGTGGGTGGAGTTTGCAGTGAGCCAAGATGGCACCACTGCACTCCAGTCTGGGCGACAGAGTGAGACTCCGTCTCAAAACAAAACAAAAAAAAACCCTACAGGAGTGTAATGTGAACAAAATAATTAATGTAAATAATGCACCACAATGTTTGGTACATAGTGTTTCACAACTACTACTATGGTGATGAAAATTATTTTGTTGAATGATCAACATAATTAAAACCACTTTCCTGTCACCTATAGGACTATAAGGTACCAGAGAGAGCTAACAATTCCTCAAATCTATGTAACAAGACACTCAGCAGCCTCTCTCAACTAGTGTCCTGCATCTTGCAAAGTCCCAACACACTGGACTGATCTTTGCAGCTCATATTCTGCCTCCCTCTCTAGCAGCTCAGAGCAGCTCCCAC
The DNA here is from genome assembly GCF_000951045.1 of Mandrillus leucophaeus. Taxonomy (NCBI): domain Eukaryota; kingdom Metazoa; phylum Chordata; class Mammalia; order Primates; family Cercopithecidae; genus Mandrillus; species Mandrillus leucophaeus. The sequence continues at coordinate 1,987,104 of NW_012105586.1, forward strand.
TTATCGGGTGCATCATTCATCCAGAACACATTTAACAACAGAAAAGAGGCCGGGCATGGGGGCTCACGCCTGTAACCCCAGCACTTTGGGAGGCTAAGGCAGGAGGATGACTTGAGCTCGGGAGTTTAAGTCCCAGCCTGGGAAACATGGTGAAACCCCGTCTCTGCAAAAAACGCAAAAAAAAAAAAAAAAAAAAAAAAAAAGCTGGGTGTGATGACGCATGCCTGTAGTCCCAGCTACTCAGGAGGCTGAGGTGGGAGGATCGCTTGAGTTCAGGAGGTCAGTGCTGCAGTGAGCCATGATTACAACACTGCACTCTAGCCTGGGAAACAGTGAGAGACCCTGTCTCAAGGGGAAAAAAAAAAATACAGAAAACCAGAAAAGCCTCCAAAATAATGCTCTCATTTGGAATGACTAATTCTTATAGTGGAGAGAAGAACACCAATAACCAGATGGTTCATGTCTTTTAAACACCGTGCTACAGCATTTCTGTTGTTGCCTAATTTACGCTAACATTTTTTAATGTGTTCTTTTATACTTTTTAGAATTAGTGGCTTGCAAGGACAGTGTCTGGGTAGTGGCTTGCAAGGATGCAGGACTCTTTCCACTTATACTATCACTAGCTGGTGGCAACTATTTTCACCTATAAGAAAAAAGTCCTAATAGACTATCTAAAAATCGTTTTAATTACACTGTATCTTGTTAATTTAACCCTACTGTAGAAGTCATCCAATGATAAATTGACACCGAAAACTCTTAAACCTCCTAAAGCAAAATCAAAATCTCATCGTCGTTAAAGAAATGCTATCTCTTCACTAACATCTGCTTGAACACAATGTGCGCCCCCCACTCAGGTTCCTGAACAGTCCTGTGAATTTCCCCACCTTCAGTATTACGCGGCTTTTCTCCTCTTTTACCTGGACTACTGGACACTTGGCCAACAGACAGTGTGGGCTGCGGCCCTCGCTGCTTGGTGGAGGTACTGGGCACAAACTCACTCTTCAGGCTTCCCAGGCTCATTCCAGCAAGAGGCATCATGAACTGCCCCTGGGAATGGGTTCCCCTGGGCTCCTCCGTGCTTGTCGTTTTTCTCAGACTGTGTTTGGGAGTACTTGTTGGGGAAGCTGAAGGCACAGATTCCTGGGAAGAAACAAACTAAAACTAGAATGCAGGAAATGGGAAGCGGGGAGCACTGGTGGTGGGACTGTATCTTTAATATCTCCAAAGTCCTATCCCAGTCCCCAGCGTCTTCAAAGACTCTAATAGTTGCACTTCCCTCGGCCTCCCAGATCCCATAAACAAGAGGCTACCAGGATCATGACATTTACTGCCACAAAAAATTATCAGCAGATATGTTATACATAGTTCAATACTTGCTGAAAACTTCTGCAGGAAGATACCATCTCTTGGCTCAAGAGCAAATGTGAAGATGCCAATTGCTTCAAGTGGTTTAATCGAGGTCAAATGCAGCAAAAGCAAGTCTCCCAGCTATATGATAGCTTGTTGCTTTGCTGTTGGGGAGGGGCATATTGTTCTAAGAAAAGACATCTAATGACAACATGGCTCCAATGTGTTTGTACTTTCTAGACGTCCCCCCTCATGGGTTTACATTTTCCATCTAAGTAACTGGAAATGAAAACAAAATGGAAAACAAAAGAGGTCAGCCATTCCTATGATGTTTCTGCTCAAGGGCATACAAATTAAGAAGGCTAACAGAGAAGAAAATAGATTCAGTAATTCTATTGAAAATACTACCCTTCTTACACACTTAGTACCTTCGTTCAGTTAATTGCTAACAGAGGAAAATCTATTTCACCAGAACAATTCAATAATTGACTTAAGCTTCCCAGGGCTTCTTCATGGAGGCCTCAGAGCTACATGTCTGCGTGGCTCCCATAGCATCATGGTTCCCATCATGCCATTCTCAAATGCATCTGAGAGGAGAGGAAGGATGGCTCTCCTTCTGGGGCTGCCTTTTATGTTGACTCCTCTCAGCTTTAGAAAAGAATACAAAAATACTGGTCCCTTTCACAGTTCTCTCAAGTAGTAATTACAAGTAAAAGAAACTAGTTCTTGCTTTCTGCAATTTTTTTTTTTTTTTTTGCAAGGCAGATTACTAGGTAAATGTCATTATTCAAGTATTTCAACATTAAAACCTTTCCCTCTCACTTAGTTTATTTAAACTCTGTAAAGTGTTTGTTGCCCTTTCATTTGATTCATCTCTACATCCTCTCTGTAGTTGGTTTAAATAAATCAGTGGTTTGAGAAGATTAACCCAAAGCTTTTGAAAGACTTTGACTTAGAAATTGTGGTTTAAGCATAAGCTATGGTTGAGAAAAATGAAATAAAAGCATATGCAAAAAAACTCAATCTTGTACTCATTAAGACATGGATTTATGTAAAACAATTCCAAACACACAGGAGTCATGGAACTCAAGGGCAAACAACCCCTCTCCAAGCTTTGATTTCAGGATTATTTCCTGTTCTTTAACCACTGGAATGCATATTAGACAAACCTCACACATGCAAATGTATTCAAGGGCAAATGCCAATACAAAATGATGGATGGTGGAGAAGGTAATTATTCACTTCATATAGACTGTAATCAATTATATTTAACTGTATACATGGGGAGGTAAACTTCACAGATGTGTTTATCTGGTTACAAATACTTGAACAAGCGACACACTCCAAACAACCCTTATGGAATTCTACAGAACAATCACTGGTACCTAGTAAGACAGTTTTTCCAAGATTTAAGGATATAAAATAAGATCACCAAGAAAGTACTAGTGAGGGCTAAAAAAAAAAAAGAAATTCTTCTTAATGGGCCTTAAGAACAACTTCTTTACACAGTAGGAAAGTAATTCAAACACTAAAATAAATAAATAAATAAATAAGTTAATAAGCAGGTTTTCTCAAGTAATGAGATATTTTAAAGGGTTAGTTTTCCTTTTCCTTTTTAAGCATGTGAATGTGAATTGACTGCTGAATCCCATAAGGTTTTTCAGAATAGTCAGGTTGCAAAAAAAGCACATTATACCTTGAAGAAAAAGCGATCCTTGTATGCACTGCCACTTAAAATCAAATCCTCAAAAACAAATACAGGGAAATTTTTTTCATTAAAATACTACAAACTCTGTGCTATTATCTGGCTTAAAAAATAGGAACCCTTTTGCAAAAATTTCTTAAGTATTTTGGCAATTCTCCTGCCAAGGCTAACTTCAGGGTCTGCTGGTAAACCCATATATAGATATATCTGATAAGGAAATTCAGTCCATTACCTTTTTAGGAAGGACAGAGAAACAAAAATGATCCTGGTAAACTTGGTCACACATTCTGGCTAGAACTGATTTCCTCCTAAAAATTTTAGTATGGCCTCAAAGTAAACATTTACCACAAACACAGCTATGCACTGCATAATGCCATTTCAGTCAACTACAGACCACATATACTATGATGGTCTCATAAGATTATAATGCAGTAGTTTTTTATCTTTTCTATATTTAGATATGTTCAGATACACAAATACTTACGATGGTGTTACAACTACCTACAGTATTCAGCACAGTACTGTGCTGTACAGGTTTGTAGTCCAGGAGCAACAGGCTACACCATAGAGCCTAGGTGTGCAGTATGCTAAGCCATTTCGGTTTGTGTAAGGACACTACAATGATCATACAGCAAGGAAATCACCTAAGGATGCACCATTCTCCCAAGTAGCTCCCTGTAGCTAAGGGACCATGACTGTATTTGGTCTTAGTCCCTGACACAAGAGCTTCTAAGACCCTTGGAATCTCCAGAGTGATAAAATGTCCTTGTGTATGTTAATGAGATAACTGGTGGCTAAAAGCCCCTAAATAGCTTTAGAATGCGGGTTGCTGGAAGTATGGGCAACGTGATTAGAGGGATGGAACTTTCAGTTTTAGTGCCCAGACCTCCAGAGACAGCAGCGGGGCTAGAGATTGAGCCTACTCAAAATTGGCCAATGATTTATTTAATTATACCCATGTAATGGGGACGCCATTAAAAGCCTAAACAATAGGGTCCAGAGAGCTATCAGGTTGGTGAATACATCCACAGTCCAGGAGATGGAGCACCCCAATTCCATGGCACAGAAGCTCCTGTGTTCGGGAAGCTACGAGATCTCGCCCTACTCACCTCTTCATCTGGCTGTATCCTTTATTACAGCCTTCATACTAAACCAGTAAATGTGTTCCCCTGAGTTCTATGAGCCACTACAGCAAATTACTGAACCTCAGGAGGCATTGTGGGAACCCCAAGTTTATAGCTAGTCCGTCAGACGTACAGGAGACCTGGACTTGTGATTGGTGTCTGAGTGGGGAGCAGTCTTTAGGGACCTGTGGGGTCTTACCCTAACTCCAAGTGGTTAGTGTCATAATTAAATTATAGACCAGTTGGTATCTTCACAGTTGGAAAATGGTTAGTATGGGGGAAAATCCAACTCATTTGGTGTCAGAAGCATTAGGAGCTGTTTCCTTTTATGTAAAGAGCACAGCACTGGCTGATATGTAATAAGCATTCAGCAAATAGCAGCTATGTATTCCTATTTTTGGCAGTTTTAAAATCTTACAATCAAATCTTACATACATCTCAAAGGCCATCTCTCTCCCTATGTTATTAGCTATTATACTAAAAATAGGCATAAGTAGCTGGGAATTTTAGTAAGTGCTTTCCTGACACAGTAAAGTGAGTTTGCAAGGAATAAGCAAATAGACTGAAGAGCTGCTGTGGAAACCAGCAAGGAATGATGAAAACACATACCAGGAATGACAAGGCCTCATCTCTGGTTCCAGAAATGTCACTCGGTCTCCTCAAATGCAAAAATGGATGAAGGGGGACTAATCAGACCATCTAAAAGGTCCTCTCAGCTTTAAGGGTCTGTGAATTACTAGGGGTTTCCATTTTTATTGTTTATTCTCAAAGAATCCTAGTTTCCCCTAACATAAAACACAAACAACAACAGTCCTCATCCTAATTACCTCCAAACGCTATTCCGAGAAATGGACAAGTCACAGCCATAAAAAAGAATGAAATCATGTCCTTTGCAGCAACATGGATGGAGCTGGAAGCCATAATCCTAAGCAAATTAATGTAGAACAGAAGAGCAAATGCAGCCGGGCACGGTGGCTCACGCCTGTAATCCCAGCACTTTGGGAAGCTGAGGCAGGTGGATAACCTGAGGTCAGGAGTTTGAGACCAGCCTGGCGAACATGGTGGAACCCCGTCTCTACTAAAAATATAAAAACTCAGTGGGTGTGGTGGTGGGCACCTGTAGTCTCAGCTACTTGGGAGGCTAAAGCAGGAGAATTGCTTAAACCCAGGAGACGGAGGTCGCAGTGAGCTGACATGGTGCCACTGCACTCCAGCCTTGGCAACAGAGTGAGACTCTGTCTCAAAAAGAAAAAAAGAAAAAAAAAAAGAAAATGCCCCATGTTCATGTTCTCACTTGTAAGTGGGAGCTAAACATTTGAGTATTCATGGATGGACATAAATATGAGAACAACAGATACCCTCCTGAGGTTCTATAATTTGCTAAGAGAGCTCACAAAACTCAGGAAAACACATTTACTTGTTTAACATCAATTACAGCAGGGTTGGGGGGTGGTGGGAATGGGTCAGAAAACTACCTATTGGGTACTATACTCACTATCTGGGTGCAATATACCCATCTAACAAACCTGTACATATACCCCCTGTATCTAAAATAAAAGTTGAAAAAAAAAGGTGCCACAGTAACTTAAAACTGAAAAGCAATATACCGTATGTTATTATTAAGACATTTTTAAATGGCTTCAAGTAAACCATAGGCCAATCACGTCCTGTGAAAAAAGCCACAGAGTCTAAAACATTCATATTATAGAAGGAATGCTTTTATATAAAGAAAGCATTATAAAAAGATGGAAGGTTGATTCCACTGGTTTGTTTGCTAAAACAGCTCACTACCTACAGTTACTAAGAGTTACAATTTACACTACCTCAATTCATAAGGTTAATGGAAACGTCAATAAAATGTCCAAAAAAAAATTCTTCAAGCCACATACCCTACAAAAGTAATAGCAATTACGGATCATCTTACAGCAGCATACAAATTTTTCCATTAGTGATCACATACTAGCTGAACAGAAAAGGAAATGGATATTGATGCTCACCTTATCTTGTAGGGAAAATGTGCCAGGAAAACCAGCAAACAGAAACTTATTTTTGACTTTCAACTTTCCCAAATTTGCTACAATCAGATTATTTGATCTGGAACTTTCTGGGATCAGAAGAACGGGAGCACCAGCTTCAATATCCAGGAGAACCCGTGAACAGCGCTGAGCTTGATCTCTCACCTGAAAGAGGAAGGAAAATTGGCTCAGAGGATAATTAATTCCCTAATTTCACCACCAAATAACCTCAGATTCCCAAAAGTTTCATGAGTTTATAAAATAATTAAAATTATACAGAGCACATTCTCTGACCACCATGGAGTTAAATTAGAAATCAGTAACAAGATAATGGAAAATCCCCAAATATTTGGAAAATAAACTACACACTTCTAAATAACCCCTAGGTCAGAAGAAATCACAAGGGAAATAGAAAAATATTTTCACTAAAATAAGAAAGACATAACACATTAAAATTTGTGGCATACACTTAAAACAATGCTTAGAGAAAAATGTACACCATTACTTTAGAAAGCAATAAAGACTTAAAAATCAGAAATTGAAAGCTTCCACTTTAAGCAGCTGGAAAAACAAAAGCAAATTAAACCTGAAGTAGAAGGAAGAAAATAAAAAGCATAAGTCAATGATATAGGAAACCGACAATTAGAGAAAAATCAATTAAACATTTTATAGACTATGACTGCACCCAAAAACCACAGAACATATATATATGTGTATATATGTGTGTGTCTGTGTGTGTATATATAATGTGTGTGTGTGTGTGTGTATATATATATATATTTATTTTTTTTTTTTTTTTGAGACAGAGTCTTGCTGTGTTGCCCAGGCTGGAGTGCAGTGGCACAATTTCAGCTCACTGCAACCTCCACCTCCCGGGCTCAAGTGAGATTCTCATGCCTCAGCCTCTCGAGTAGCTGGGATTACAGGCACGCGCCACAACGCCCCGCTGTTTTTTGTATTTTTAGGAGAGACGGGGTTTCACCAGGTTGGCCAGGCTGGTCTCAAACTCCTGGCCTCATGTGATCCATCCATCTCGGCCTCCCAAAGTGCTGGGATTACAGGTGTGAGCGTGCCCAGCCCACAATACACATTCTTTAGAAGAACAGGTGGTCTATTGGCTGAGAGTATGCCTCAGACATAATACAGGCCTGAATAAGTTAGTTATTTTAAAAGATAAAACTAATAAATCCCTAGCCACTTGTTAGCTTGGTTATCTTGGTTAAGTCGTTAAAGTCTCTGTACCTCAGTTTCCTTATCTATAAAATGGGAATAATAATAAGCCTAAGCCCTACCTCAAAGAGGTGTAGGGATTAAATCAGACAATACACCCAAAAACTGAGGTGAAAATGTAACAGCTATTATTACCACATCAACACCATATCTTTTCAGTCTTTTTTTCCTCTACACACAGCTACGTATTTTTGTATATACAGGCATCCTGACTAGCGCTTACATCTTTAACATGCATTCGGTTATACGTTAATGGAAAAAACTCTGAATCATGAGCCAGACAACCAGGGCTAAGAGTTAACAATGTTTCCTCAGTTATAAAATGAAAGGAACAGCTGGGTGCGGTGGCTCAAGCCTGTAATCCCAGCACTTTGGGAGGCCGAGACGGGCGGATCACGAGGTCAGGAGATCCAGACCATCCTGGCTAACACAGTGAAACCCCGTCTTTACTAAAAAAAAAAATACAAAAAACTAGCCGGGCGAGGTGGTGGGCGCCTGTAGTCCCAGCTACTCGGGAGGCTGAGGCAGGAGAATGGTGTAAATCCGGGAGGCGGAGCTTGCAGTGAGCTGAGATCCGGCCACTGCACTCCAGCCTGGGCGACAGAGCGAGACTCGGTCTCAAAAAAAAAAAAAAAAAAAATGAAAGGAACACATCTGCTGACCACTGCCTCATTAGGTATTATCATAACTAATTATCTTTTTTTCCTTGATTATATCCTCCCACTGAAACATAAACTCCATGAAGGCAATGACCTTGTCTTTCTTGTTTTCCACTCTGTTCCTAGCATCTGGCAAGCTGCATGACACATTCATTCCTAAATTACAGAAGAAATGAACAAACAGGGTTGTCGTAAGGATCAAATGAGATAATGTGAGGAAAGCACTTTGAAAACTCCAAAGCATCATTAATATAAATAGTTATTGCCAAAAGTACAGGCTACTTATTTCTGCTACCTCCATATTCCTACTATAACTGAATCAAGGGAAGAATAGTAAGAAAAATAACTCCCTGTTGGTCATATAGCTTATGGTAGCAAAACCTACACTCAAGATATTTGTCCCAAGATTTCTAAGGGTGCAGTATTACTTTACAATACCAGTTGCTAGGTGAATGAAGAAGTGTAACAAATATAAGAGGTTATATGTAAAGTGGAAGCCATAGGAAAACTGCATCATACTTCCGGGGTAAAACATACGGGAAATCATTTATATTTGGCCAAATTATCTCGTACAACTGATACTCTTATCATTTCAAACATTAAGAATAAAAAGAAATTCAAAGTCCCACTGAATCATTATTTACAGACCTCAGAAAATGTAGGAATAAAAAGTCAACTACATGTCAAAAACACGTGTCACCAATACAAGGTGAAAGAAATTTAAATTTCAAACAAAATAGCCTCTTATCAGCAAATAAAAGTAGATCTTAGCTCATATAAACCTAATTCAAACAGCTAGAATTAAAGATTCTTGAGAAGATAAGCTTTTTTTCAAAGCCTACATATTGAACAATGTTCAAAATAGAAAGACATTCCTTTAACCTCCTACTTGTCTTATATAATTTCATAAAGCAAAACTTGAGACTTATTGTTCAACTCTGCTTAACCCAGGAAGTTAAACCCAATTACTCAGTAACGTACAAGTATCTCATTTCCTAACCCAAATGATTCAGCACCATAAGACTTACTACTGTTTCAACCACACATGTAAAAATAACTGTTTTAAATGCACATAACAATTCTAAGAGAAAATATTTAGCAGAGTTGTATTGAGAGTCACAAAAATGTTCATAACTTTGATAAAACAGTACCATTTATAGGAATCAATACTATAAACATAATTCAAAAAGTGAAAAAAAACTTCACTTCTGTAAAGAGATTCACAGAAGCATTAGTCATAAGAATGAAAAGCTGAAAGCAATTTAAATGTTAAAAATAGGAAAATGGTTAAACTAATAGATTATATAGTTGCTATACAGAATATCTATGAAAAATGCAAAGCAAGATGGAAAAAGACTCTTAAAAAAGCTAGGAAAAATAGCTGGATTCTAAAAGTGCATGTATAAAATCAGTGTGTTTGACATACTTGATACTCTGTATGCTATTTCTGAATCTAAATTATTTTATAAAAGCATATGCAGACCATAAATGTAGTATCATTTTATATCAAATAAAAAGTCGGACAATAAGAGTGTTGGCAAAGATATGAATTAAAAGAAATTATTATACACTGCTGATGGGAGACTATCATTGAGACAGCTGTTTTGGAAAACGATCTGGCTTTATCTAGTGAAGATAAATGTGTGCACACCCTATGGCTCAGTAATTCCACTGCCAGGTATCTCAGAAATCAGAGAAAGTCTCAAGTATGTGCATCAGGACTCACTGTACACAAGAGCTAAACACTGTAAACATGTTTACAAATGTTCCAAATGTTCCAAAGGAAAATGGATAAATCGTTTATACACAGAATGAAACGCAATGGTGAAAATAAATGCTATTGTAGGTAACTATGAATGAATCTTACCAACACACTAAGTGGGGGAAAAAGCAAGTCATGGAACATTAAATACGGTTTAATGCCATTCTTATAGAGATCACAAGCAAAGCAAAAGATACGGTTTAGGAATTTTGTCTTTTTAATTTTAAAGGATCTTATAGACCCAAAAATCATCAGAGTGGTTACCTGAGGAGTTGACAGGGGAACGGGGAAACAGAATAGGGAAGGAACACAGCATATGCAGGCAGCTATCTTCCTGACGTTCTAATTTTCAGTTTAGAGGCGGGTTCACAGATGTTCATCTTATTATTATACTCTGTAACATATAGACATGCTACAGATAATCTTTCATAGGTATAAAACACTCAACTTTTTTTTTAGTTTTTAAAGAAAGAAAAAAAGGTTATATATTCCATGAGTAAATTCATAGAAAAATGTATTAAAAAAAAAAAAAAAACAGAAACAAATTAAAACATGCTATAGTGCAGAGATACTAGCATGATTCTTTTTTCCGGATTTTCTATCATTTGATTATGCTGCTTTTCTATTTTTAAAAATGCATTCTCTGGAAGATCCACAGGAAACCGACAGTACTTGTTGCTTCCAGGGAGAGAAACTAGATGGTTGGAGAAAAGTAACTGAGGGGATTTTCCCCCAAACGCCCTTTTTCACTTTGCTACTGTACCAAATCAATATCTAACACAGTCAAACATTTTTTATTAAATTAAAATGTAATGTTTAAAAATGCTGCCACTATAAAGACAGTATCTATTTATTAAATTATAATATTTTGCCTATTTTTATTTTTATTTTTATTTTTTTTGAGTCATGGTCTGGCTCTGTCACCCAGGCTGGAGTGCAGGTGGCATGATCTCAGCTCACTGCAGCCTCCACCTCCTGGGCTCAAGCCATCCTCCCACCTCAGCCTCCCAAGTACCTAGGACTAAGGCACATGCCTCACCACGCCTGGCTAATTTCTGTATTTTTTTGTATGGAGTTCCACCATGTTGCCCAGGCTGGTCTCAAACTCCTGAGTTCAAGTGATTTGCCCGTCTCGACCCCCAAAGTGCTGGGATTACAGGTGTGAGCCACCACGCCCGGCCATAAAGTTTTTTAAAAAAAGGAGAAATAACACGTTTTTATAAAAGTATATTGTTATTTTCTGTGGTTCCCAAACTGCACTGAGACACCACAGGGTGGTGAAGGCTTGGAGCTGCCAGGACTTTTTTTTTTGAGATGAAGTCTTGCTCTGTCACCAGACTGGAGTGCAGTGGCGCCATCTCGGCTCACTCCAACATCCGCCTCCCAGGTTCAAGTGATTCTCCTGCCTCAGGCTCCCAAGTAGCTGGGACTACAGGCAGGCGCCACCACGACCAGCTAATTTTTGTATCTTAGTAGAGACGGGGTTTCGCCATGTTGGCCAGGATGGTCTCGATCTCTGGACCTCGTGATCTGCCCGCCTCGGCCTCCCAAAGTGCTAGGATTATAGGTGTAAGCCACCACGCCCGGCTGCCAGGACATTTTAAATTTTTGAAGGAAAAACAACATCTGCCAGACACTGCACTAACTAGTAGCTTGTGGTAGCTAGCATTCAATAATAGATCATTCTATACTCCTTTCAGTAAGGTCTCACCTTTGCGAAGCTAGGTCTTCAGCGGTTGCTGTGATAAAAAGCAAGTACCATAAGAAGATAAATGTGGACAGGAAGTAAGGGTTGTAATGTCCAACCTGATTCCAAGTTTGAGAAGTTATGCAGTACCTAAGAGGCACATACCTCCTACCAGTCATTGTGGTTATTTAAGAATGAAATCAAATATTATTCTTTCCATTTATGTGTTACTATTTTTTCAAATACCTGCTAAGCTGTTAGGACGTTGTACTTGTCACGTTGTTTAGACTTACTTACTTTGTAAATGGGAATACCATTAGGTGCTTCCTTTGGCCTAGGATGTGCCATGAATAAACTACCAGGACCCCACAGGTGCCACGAACTCAGTTTGGAACTTCTGATCTATTGCATTTAGAAAAAACCTAGCACTTTCCAAGAGAAACATCCCCACTGAAGTCCTAAAAGGGACCAGAAGTCGTAGTGTTCTTTGTAAATCTCCCTTATCTTTTTTCTTTCAGAAAGTGAAAGCTAAACTTTGGAGGTAATTTAAGTGAGATACAATAAATAAGGAATAAAGCTCTCCAATTACGCAAAGATTTCTGCAGCTAATCTACATGGAGAACATATTAGCAAGGATAAATTACCTTTACTCTTCCAGATTTATCTCTAGAGGCCTAAAAGTTCTACTGATCAGTCAAACTGGAAAAGCAGCTTAGAGGGCCCAGGCTACCTACCGTCTGCCCCTCAATAGCAGCTCGCTGGCGCCCTAAGACATCTTGCAGCTGAGTGAAATGCTGAATGAAGGCCACCACCTCCGCCTGGAAACGCTGAGTATGCACGTACTGCACAGAGGCCATCCGGAGGCTCACGCGAATGTCGTGCTCTCTCCGGAGCAGAGGGTCAGGCCGCCCGTACCTAAGAATTAGGATAAAAGTGTGACTCAGATAACAGCAAGACACAAGTTAGTATTTCAAGAAAACTCAGGTTGGTTGAGGGGCTTCCCTAAAAACAGCTTTAATTATTAAATGGAAATCCAAAATTAGGCTTTACAAAGCAAACTCTAATAATTACTTCCTTTGTAAGCTTCCATGACGGGATAAAGGTGTGATAGCCAGGAGTAGAAACAGGTGGACAGCTCTAGCACTGAGGTCACTCAGAGGCCACCTGAGGTTCCGACCTTTCTCCCTGCCCCTTTTCCCTGCCCTGAAAGTAAGTATGCTTGCTCACCATGTTCCTGGCAAAGATTGCGAGGATACGAGCGTGAAAAACAATAAAAATAAGGCCATGAATTAATAGGTAAAGAAAATTAGGCATCGGATTCAATGTTTCTTGGAAAAACTGTCTTCTGGAGGCAGAAAGACATCCTTCTACTTCAGCTGAATGTAAGTCAAAGAGTTCTGGAATCTATAGTCAAAGATAAATCAGCAGACTTCTCAAATTGTTCTGAATTTAATGCAGCATGGTGCCATAAAAATATTAAATAGGACACAGTCAACCAACATGGCTGAGTACTTATTTTGGGCTAGGTGGAAAATTAAGAATTTTCCATTAATTATCTGATTTATTTTAGAGTCATGACACCGAGGTACATAATACAAACAAATCCATTCTCAGCAGGGTATAATATAACCCCCCTAAAAATGAAAAGCCCTCAGACATCTTCTTGAAACAGTTCTTCTCAACCTTGGTTGAACATCAGCATGTTATTTAAAAAAAAAAAAAGACTGGTCAGGCACGGTGGCTCACGCCTGTAATCCCAACACTTTGGAGGCCGAGGCAGGTAGATCACCTGAGTTCAGGAGTTTGAGACCAGCCTGGGCAACATGGTGAAACCCTATCTCTAACAAAAATACAAAAAATTAGCTGGGTGTGGTGGCACATGCCTGTGGTCACAGCTACACGGAAGGCTGAGGTGGGAGAATCACTTGAGCCTGGGAGGCAGAGGTTGCACTGAGGTGAGATCACACTACTGCACTCCACTCCGGGTGACAGAGAGAGACTTCATCTCAAAAAAAAAAAGAGAGACTAAGCATGGCCCTAGACCAATTAAATCAGAATATGCAGAGGCAGACCTGAACATCTATATTTTCTAATACCTCTTAGATTAAAAAAAAAAGAGAAAGAAAAAAAAGGTTGAAAACCACCATTTTAAACTCCCTATTTTCTGAGAAAAGAATTCTTTTTTTTTTTTTGTGAGATGGAGTTTCGCTCTTGTCACCCAGGCTGAAGTGCAGTGGTGCAACATCCACCCCCCAGGTTCAAGCTATTCTCCTGCCTCACCCTCCTGACTAGCTGGGATTACAGGTACCCGCCACCACACCCAGCTAATTTTTATATTTTTGGTAGAGACAGGGTTTCACCATGTTGGCCAGGCTGGTTTCGAACTCCTGACCTCAGGTGATCTGCCTGCCTCAGCCTCCCAAAGTGCTGGGATTACAGGCGTGAGCCACCATGCCCGGCCCTGAGAAAATAATTATTTAATAACCAGACAGGCCTAAAGATTCCTTTCTAAAATCTAACATAGAAACAATTCAATACAGATCATGTTTATAAACAAAAATGCATAATGAACTGCTATCATCAACAACCTTCTGAGGCTGAAATCATTCCACAACTTTTAGAGCTACATGGAAGCTCAGAAATGTTCTAATGATCCAGTCCCCTTTATAGATAGAAAAACTGCTGCATGAAGACTACGTGACTTGTCTCAGGACACACAGCAAGTTCATGGAAAACCGGCCTGAGAGCCAAGGGCTATCAGGAATCAGAATTATTCAATCAAACCCTATCTGGGGGGTGTGTGTGTGGGTGGGTGTGTGTGTGTGTGTGTGTGTGTGTGTGTGTGGAGACAAGGCCTCCCTCCGTCATCCAGGCTGGAGTGCAGTAGCACAATCATGGCTCACTACAGCCTCCAACTCTTGGGATCGAGGAATCCTCCCACCTCAGCCTCTCAAATAGCTAGAACTACAGTTGCATACCACCACACCCAGATGGTTTTCTTCTTCTATAGAGACAGCATCTCCCTATGTCGCCCAGGGTGGTCTCAAACTCCTGGCTTCAAGCAATCCATCTGCCTTGGCCTCCCAAAGAGCTTAGATTACGGTGTGACCCACCGCACCTAACTCATAACCCCCATCTGTTTACGAAGTTTTAAGTAGCCCACTTCAACAGAGATCCATTTTAATGAAATTTAAAGTCAGGAAGAACTCCTCATAACCATAACTTTTCAATTTCACCTCTAAGAAGGTAAAATTCTTTAAAAGTTTTCTTCATTGTCTAGCCAACAAGAATCTGAAACAGTAAGTATTATGATAAAATATTAAGTCAGAAAAAGATCGAGATTTTTACTTAAAAGTCTGGAAGATGAGTGCTTCTTCACCACTGGTAGTGAACCGTTCTCTGTAGAACTCTCCATGGGATGTGAGGTCACTTAGAGACAGACTCCCAATGCTGCCCTGTAAGGCCAGGTCTCCCTCTAAGGATGATAAAGTTAGAACACGTTACTATGTATCTTTTTTGTCACACAACTTAAATATGTCTGGAACAAAAGCTGTTATACACATGCCTCAGATTTTTCACTTTGTAATCAAACATCAAAAGCAAATTTTCATATTCCAATATACCCAGAAAAATATTTTTTACAATATTTAAAACAAAGTTTCAATGCAAAAAGAGAAGAAAAAGTCTCAATGCAGAAGTCCAAAGGGGACTGAAATAATATGGCAACATTACACATTTAAAAGATAAAACCTTTATAAATACAGACAGCAACTTGAGGCTTTCTGAGATGAGACCCCTAACTAGAATTAAACATCATTAGCTCTATTAATTATACTCTGGATAAAAGAATAAAGGAGGAAGTGTCAGAAACACGTCAGGTATTCAAGCAACATTAAGTGTGTTTCACTGTGATTTAATGAAAGACCAAAATTAATGAGATAGACAGACACCAAAGACACAGATGTGAAACTACTCTGTATGTAAGTGAAGTTTCTGGAAGGTGAAAAGAAGAAAGAAGAGGTGACTGAAACATGTACAATTAGAATGTGAACATATAATGAGTCATTATTAACACTGTATGGATACTAAAAAGGAATATTCTGAACTGTTGTCTCTGTAAAACAAAATTTATTATCATAATTATCGTTATAAAACAATTACTAACGTATATTTGGCATGCTAGTTCAGCTCCCAATGAATCAAAGACACAGTTTTTTGTTTTTTTTTTTTTTGAGACAGGGTCTCACTCTGTCACCCAGGCTATAGTGCAGTAGCACAATCGTGGCTCCCTGCAGCCTTGACCTTCCAGACTCAAGCAATCCAACCACTTCAGACTCCTGAGTAGCTGGGACTACAGGCACTGGCCACCACAACCGGTTAATTTTCACCATTTTTTGTAGAGATGAGGTCTCACTATGTTGCCCAGGCTTGTCTCAAACTCCTGACCTCAGACAATCCTCCCACCTCAGCCTCCCAAAGCGCTGGGATTACAGGCGTGAGCCACCATGCCCAGCCACATACTTATTTTAGATACCTGATGTCTTCTAACAAAAATACCCAAGCTTTTACCAATCTTAAAGGCCATTAACAGGAATACGCTGTAAAAAAAAAAAAAAAAAAAAAGCCAATCTCCTCTAAGAAGCTTTTCTAAAATAATTGTCCAAGGCATGAAACTTCAGCCTCAGTTCATTCCCTCCCCAAAAGACAGTCTTGTTTTTACTACAGCATCAACATGTGAGCTTTGTAATCTTCAATAATTAGGGAAGGAAAAATGTTTTACTTCACACTTTATAAATCTCCACTATTTAGGCTGGGCACAGCGGCTCACGCCTGTAATCCCAGCACTCTGGGAGGCCAAAGTGGATGGATGGCTTGAGCCCAGTAGTTTGAAACCAGTCTGGCCAACATGGTGAAACCCTGTCTCTATAGTTTAAAAAAATAAGTTAAAATATTATTTTTTAAAAATCCTATTTAGGACCTGATGTAGTTGATCACTTGTATTCGACTAAGAATTTTAACCTATAAAGTCCCATTAGAGAGAATGCTGGCCAGGTGCTGTGGCTCACACCTGTAATCCCAGCACTTTGGGAGGCAGAGGCAGGAAAATCACTTGAGGCCAGGAGTTCGAAACCAGCCTGGCCAACATGGTGAAACGCCGTCTCTACCAAAAATACAAAAATTAGCCGGTCATGGTGGCATGCACCTGTAATTCCAGCTATTTGGAAGGCTGAGGCATGAGAATCGCTTGAATCCAGGAGGCAGAGTCTGCAGCAAGCCAAGATTGCACCACTGCACTCCAGCCTGAGCGACCAAGCGAGACCTTGTCTCAAAAACACAGAATAAAGAATGCCAGCTTTGCTACAATATCTCCTGCATAATACCATCACCTCTACTGGTAGCTCCCCCCAATTTATGACTCTAGATGCAGTCATATCCTCTGGTTTCCCAGAGACAGCCCTGTTGTATGCCTGTTTTCCAGGTGTAATTATATTAATGATGTCCCCTTTAACTCTCAAAAATCTCAATTTGAACAAAAAAAAGTTATATGGGCACCCTAGAGTTTGTTAAAAACACAGACACCAGGGCTCCATCCCAACTCAATCAGATTCTTGAGAAGGAGATGAGAGACAGGAGCAGGGAAGAGGTTGTGCCAACACCTGCACTTTTAACAAGCTATCCAGATGATTCTGATCCATAAGCCAGCATTTGGGAAACCACCAACATGAATCCTGGCCAGACTAGTAACCACAATCAAGCCACTGCCACACCTTACTCAGCGCATGAGGACAATCAATTTGTGATCACAATGTTCAAATGTTGACCAGATTTTGCAAGTTTGCTTCCCTCCGCCCCCCACCACTTACCAATCATTTCCAGGTGTGCTACTAATTTGGACACATTTGCTTTGGCAAGCTCACTTGTGGTCTTATTCAGCACTAGAGAAAGTGAATGAACCTAGGAACAGACAAGATAAAGCAAGGCCAATATTACTGGGGAGAAAAGGTATCTTTCAGGAAAACGGAAGAACAATCAAAGAATACACAGAAAGGCTTGGGAAATTTGAAGGTAATGCTTTTAATGATGCCAATTTCACTTCAGCTTTCTTAAACCAGACAAACCACGACCTGAGGACAGGGCAGAGACTGGACAGTCTAAATTTCAGTTTCTGTGGTGCCTTCTCTATGTTTGCCTTGTCTATTTTCTGTTCATGAGATGCTTTACATTATAAAAACAATTTTTCTCATTTTGGCATTCATCATTAATATTGTACAATTCTATAGTAACTCAAACAGATCCATTAAATCTCATTTTAAGAAGTTTTTCAAAACAAAATGATAAATATGATTTAGAATCCTATTTACTACCTTTGAACAAATATTTAATAGAAGCCCACCATTAACCAACTGAGACTTCTCCTAGAAGCCATAATCACAGATTTTCTTTCCTAGGGACAACTATAAATAGAAGAAAAAATCCTCTGTCTTGGAAGTAGCATTCCTTGTAACAAATAAATTTCATAATGCAATATTGTAATTGCAACTATTAAAAAGATCTTATACGTCTAGGATTTGTTGACTCAGTTCTCAACAACCTTTTTTGCTTTGAGTAACATCACAGGGGACAAAACATTGATGGAAGAGAAGGAGTGAGGAAAAGACTGACAGCAGATTTAATCTTCAATGCACACCCACCACTTCCTAACAGCAGGGACCGTGCCTTCACCCCCTTGTCTTCACTCAGGAAATGTCTGGTGCATGAATAATCAGGAGGAAAAAAAGATGGGAAAAGAAAAAAAGGATGTAATAGAAGGAAAGGAAGAAGGAAAATCATTTATAGAAGAAGACAGGGAAAAAGCAGTGGGTTATTATAGTTGGAGCAATGACTTTGTGGGGGGAACTCCAGTTCCCTTGCAGTATGATTTCTCACACAGACACAGAAGGAATCGCAAGGCAAGATCATCACGGGGGAATTAAAAACCTCTAGTCAGCTGGATGCAGTGCTCACACCTGTAATCCCAGCACTCTGGGGGGCAGAGGCAGGAGGATCACTTGAGGTCAGGAGTTCAAGACCAGCCTGGCCAACATGGCGAAACCCCGTCTCTCCTAAAAATAGAAAACTAGCTGGGGATGGTGGCAGGCGTCTGTAATTCCAGCTATTTGGAAGGCAGAGGCACAAGAATCGCTTGAACCCAGGAGGCAGAGGTTGCAGTGGGCCAAGATCACACCACTGCATTCCAGCCTGGACAATAGGGCAAGACTCTCTCTCAAAAAAATAAAATAAAAATAATGAAAACCTCTAGTCATTTAATTGTACCAAAAGAACATGTACGCTGGGTCTAAAAATGCTTTGTTTGGAGGAATCCAACCATCACCAGCACCTGAACCAGCTCTTCACTTGAATCTTAGTGTCACTAACGAATGATGATCAGATGCTGTATGCCTCCTGCCTCAATGCAACAGGAAGCACTCAGCAGCCCCTCTGGCGTGTTCTTACCCCAAGCTGAACTGAATCTGATGGGGTCTCTAGAGCTAACATCCACTGGTTAAAATAGAGGATAAAAGAAGTCAAACAGTCAAACAAGAAAACACATAAACCTAAAATGTGGGACACTCTACAAGGTACTAACCCAGTTTCTGTAACAAGTCAATTGGCGGTGGGGTTGAAAGGGGGCAGGTATACCATAATTCTAAGAGACTTAAAAGACATGACAGCAAATGTAACATGGAACCTTACCTAGATCCTGATTCAAAAAAATGCATGCATCAGGCTGGGCACAGTGGCTCATGCCTGTAATCCCAGCACTTTGGGAGGCCAAGGCAGGCCGATCACTTGAGGCCAGGAGTTCGAGACCAGCCTGGTCAACATGGTGAAACCCCAACTCCACTAAAAATACAAAGATTAGCAAGGTGAGGTGGCACACGCCTGTAGTCCCAGCTACTCGGGGGACTGAGGCAGGAGAACAGTTCGAACCCAGGAGGCAGAGGCTGCAGTGAGCCAAGATCATGCCATTGCACTCCAGCCTGGGTGACAGAGTGAGACAAGAAAGAGAGGAGAGGAGAGCGGAGGGGAGGGGAGGGGAGGGGAGGGGAGGTGAGGAGAGGAGAAGAGAAGAGAAGAGAGGAGAAACTCATGCATTGTTTTATTTAATTCTCCTTATTTTGTAAATGTGAAAACTTTGGCTTGCAAAAGCACAGTATTCTGCTGAATTATGGAGACCAACAGAATAGACAGGCAAGAAGTTTCTTAAACCATTCACTACTCTACAATCCACCAATAAAAGCGCATTTTTGAGACAATCAGAGAATCTGATTATGGACTGGTATTAGAAAATACCAAGAAATTCTTGTTAGTTGGATGTGACAATGCATTGTGGTATGTCCATTGTTTTTTTTAGAAATAAATACTGAAGTATGTAGCGATGAAATGATATATCTGGAATTTGCTTTAAAATACTTCAGCAGGCTGAGCGCGGTGGCTCACTCCTGTAATGCCAGCACTTTGGGAGACTGAGGCAGGTAGATCACTTGAGGTCAGGAGTTTGACAGCAGCCTGGCCAACATGACAAAACTCTGTCTCTACTAAAACTACAAAATTCGCCGGGCATGGTGGTGCGCGCCTGTAATCCCAGCTACTCGGAGGACTGAGGCAGGAGCATCACTCGAACCCAAGAGGCAGAGGTTGCCGTGAGCCAAGATCATGCCTCTCCACTCCAGCCTGGGCAACAGAGCGAGACTCCATCTCAAAATAAATAAATAAGTAAATAAATAAATAAAATACTTCAGCAAAGAAAAAAGGCATAAAGTAAATGTGATGAATTACAGGGACTGGGCAAATGGGGGTTCATTATACTGTTTCTCTGTGATATATCTGAATTTTTTCACAATAAAAATGTTTTTCAAAAATTCTTATTTTAAAAAATGCATTGTTGAGGGACACTTATCCAGTCCTGTTCTCTTGTAGAACCAGCCACATCAATCAAGGCAAAGCCCTCTGGGAGCACTGCATATTCAACACCAAAGAGTTCCTGACACAGATCATCACAGGCACTGCAAAAATACAGTTCCAGGTACAGACACATAAAGCCCAAAGGAATGGCTAACACCTCTCCAGGTTCCATCCACCTTGCTAAACCCAGGGTACCAGAGGACTCGAAGTACTGCAAAGTCATTCATTTACCAGACACTGAACAAGAAACGTAAGCTGGTCCTTTCCCATCTCTCCCCTGAGATGTCTTCCATTTCAAGAGGAATGAGGCTTACTATCAGCTAGGGAAATAAGAAAACGGCATCTGGATAAAATGTGATTCTCCTCCCTGACTTCTCCCCAGCAGTAAGTGCAAGTCCACACATGCTAAGACATGTGGATGAAGAACATCCTTGAGGCACACAAATGTTACCAGCCACGGCCAGGGTTCCAGGGCTCTGGACTGGTGCTAGTGACAACAGGCCTATGTGCCCTCAAATGGGCTATCCAGGTTAACTGCTTTCACATCCTGCTGTTCCACCACACAGAGCAGAACAGCCTTAAACTCAAATGCTGTCTTTATGTTTTTTTTTTCCTTAATACTTACAATATGAGTATCAAGGACAAGTTATAAGTCTGATAATCCATGTAATATAAAGATAATAACGGCTACCACTCACTGAATCCTTACTGTGTGTCACACACTGTGTGGAGGGCCTTACAACAACCCTATGACGGGGGCGCCACCGAACATCCTCAGTTTATTGATAAAAAAATTAAGGGCAAAAGAGGCTAAGCGGTTGGCCCCAGACCACATCGCTACATGGGTACAGTGAAAGTACTAGGACTCAAACTCAGGCAGTCCAACTTTTGAGACTATTCTTTTTTTTTTTTTTTGAGACGGAGTCTCGCTCTATCACCCAGGCTGGAGTGCAGGGATGCGATCTCGGCTCACTGCAAGCTCCGCTGCCCGGGTTCATGACATTCTCCTGCCTCAGCCTCCCAAGCAGCTGGGACTACAGGCGCCCGCACCACGCCCAGCTAATTTTTTTGTATTTTTTAGTAGAGACGCGGTTTCACCGTGTTAGCCAGGATGGTCTCAATCTCCAGACCTTGTGATCCGCCTGCCTCGGCCTCCCAAAGTGCTGGGATTACAGGCGTGAGCCACCATGCCCGGGCGAGACCGTTATTAACAGTTATGCTGTTGCTCTCAATGAAAGCAAATAATGTTCTGAGAGAAAGGGGACAGTAACAAAAGCCACGCTTTAAAGTTGCTATTACAGACTACACACTTTGCTAGGTGTCTTCCACACATCACCTCATTTAGTCATCTTAGACGATGGAAGATGAGGAAACTACGGTTCAGAGAAGCAAAGTAACTCCTCTGATTTATAGAGCTCAAAGAAAAGGCAAGATTCTTAAATCACTTACTTTCCCTGCCTCCAGATGGATTTACAGTAAAACCTTTCCCAAAATATTAACGTCTACCTTTTGTAACAAACACCTAGAAGACTAGATAGCTCCCCTGCCAACAAGAGCTATTTTCCAAAGTAAATGTAAAATACTTGCATTTAAATCAACAAGCGCAAATCCATTTTTAGAGCTTAAGGCAGCCAAAGGGAACTGAGGATACCTTGAGATCCAGCTTGGTGTTCACTGGATCCTGAAGTCCAGACTCCATGGAGGCATGTGGCTCCGACTTCACATTGTGTAGAATGCCCTCAGGAGGCAGTCTCATGGCGTGATTGTCTGCAGTGGAGCCAATTCCAAAAAAGTCCAGTATCACCACCCAGGTTTGCAGTGTGATCAGCACATCCAAGCAATTAAAATCAACATCAATGCTCCGGTTAACTCGATTGTAACTGGAAGAGAATTCGGGATGTTTCTTATCTACCAAGAATATGTTGATGTGGACTAAGGAATCATCAAATTTACTCCTTCCAGCAAGTATCTTGGGCTCATCCGCTGTTGGAGAAGGAGGTGGGGTCAAGGGATAGTCCTTGTCTTGGACTTCCTTTTGCTTTTTCCGGGATGCAGAGGTGGGTCTTTGATACAACTGGAAGACATTAGGAGCTTCTTCCATGTGGGAAGGGAGAGACCGAGGCATATCGGGATATTCCAC
Organism: Mandrillus leucophaeus; assembly: GCF_000951045.1. NCBI lineage: Eukaryota > Metazoa > Chordata > Mammalia > Primates > Cercopithecidae > Mandrillus > Mandrillus leucophaeus. The sequence continues at coordinate 2,009,719 of NW_012105586.1, forward strand.
GTTGGACACTGAGGGGCAAGACTGAGAAAGGTATTCTTTTTGTGCTAAAGTAGATGGCTTAGGAGCTCCTCGAGACACCATCAGGTTCTTATATTTAGAATCTGGATTTTTCTCCAGTAAGTCCTCCATCAGCAAAGAATGCAGGGCAATCTGAATAGATAAAGTCTGGGGATGGTCTTTACTAAATTCCACCTCAAAGTCCTGAAACTTTAAGCTCACAAGACCTTGGGCCCCCAGAGTCAGATCTCCACTTAGCTGAACCTGAAGCTCCGATATACAAAAGGTGGCTTGAATCTGAGTAAAGGATTTGACTTCCTTCACTGACAATGACTTCTGAGAGGTGTTAGAAAGGCTGGAGTGGCTGAACAATCCATTCTCCTTCCTTTCAACAGAAGATTCTCCACAGGTACTGAGTGGAGGCAGAGGAGAATCAGGGCAAGGGGAAGAGGTAGCACTGGCTGGATACTTATTCAGATCTTCACTGTACACGAGATTGTCCAGCGTTTGTAAAACCTGCTCATATACATGCTTGGCTAACACCACCTGTATTGAAAAGAGAAAAATTCAGTTACGCTACTACTATTATTAAATGCACATAAATGTAATGCCCATAAATGTTTACAGTTGTTATTTATGGGTTCCTACATGATTCCTACATGAGGCTGTAAGTTAGCTGATAGCAAAGACTATCTCTTTTCTTTTCTGTCCTCAGCTCTTTTTGCCCCACTTCTATTCACGAGACCCTCCCTCAGTACCCTACACAATAATCTACATATTATAAGAGTTCAGTAAGTACTGTGGATTATGCCTGAATCAGCGAAGTCACTTTTTCTGACCCCACAAAAATGAATGCAGAAACTGAAGAGCGTTGACAAAAGTCTGGTGTGGAGACACTACAGAATTGAGAAACAAGGTTCATGGTTCTAAAACTGGCTGATCATCTCTAGTTAGTTAACAGTCAATGTTTAGGACTGGTAGTACTTTTTAGAAAAAAATCATGATGATCCATGATTAGTTATCTTTCCTTTCTCTTTTGCTTCATTTTTAATTACAATTTCTTATTAAAAATGTTTTCAGCCAGGCACAGTGGCTCACGTCTGTAATCCCAGGCCTTTGAGAGGCCGAGGCGGGCGGATTGTGTGAGCCCAGGAGTTCAAGACTAGCTTGGGCTACATGGTGAAACTCTGTCTCTACAAAAAAATACAAAATTAGCAGGGTGTGGTGGCACAGGCCTGTAGTCCCAGCTACTCGGGAGGCAGAGGTGGGAGGATCACTTGAGCCCAGGAGGTGCAGGACACAGTGAGCTGAGATCATGCCACTGCAATCCAGCCTGGGCCACAGAGCAAGACCCTGTCTCAAACAAAAAAAAAAAAAAACTTTTTTCAGACAAGATTTTTATTTAATGAAGGGTAATTTTTAACAGAGGAATTCCAACCAATAGATACAGAACTAATGACGGAATTAGAAAAAGTGACCATTTTGTAACCCCTAATTAAATAATGTGTGCCATCAAAGTTCATTAGTGGAATAAAATATTATGTGAATGACTGACAGGGAATTTTGCAATGGAAAAATCAAAGCTCTTGCCACTTAAATACAATTATCCACTTTAATATCAATAAGAAAGAAAAAAGACATAATTATGTACCTCCTGATATAAAGTAATACGAAGTATATGGCACCACCTACGTGAAGTGTACCCCCTAACCTCCCTGCCAAAAAAGAAACCTGAATCCAGTCAAACACATAGAACCAAACTTGTTCTATAGATTTTACAGGAAATATGGGGGAGGACAAGTTAAGTGGCACATGAACAGCCAAATTTAGAAAGTGGGACATTCTACACGACAACTGACTTAGTTCCACAACAAAATATGACATGGGCAGACAACAAAGAGAGGGAAACTAGATGAACAGAGACCTACACGATATATCACCCAAATGCAATGTTTCCAGTTGTCTGTATCTTGATTCCAACAAACCCAAAACAAAGACATTTTTGAGATGATCCAAAATATTTCTGAATTCTAAAAATCGGTTAAAATTTAGATAATATCAAAAAATGCTCATTAATTTTGTAAGGCATGAAATACCACTGCGGTTATGTAAGAAGCAGCACATAGTTTTCGGAAACACATTCTAAATGCATACGGGTGATAATGGCATGACATCTGGGATTTACCTTAAACTATTTCACCAAAAAAAAAAAAAAAAACAGATAAAACAAAAGTGGCAAAATCTTCATAAGTGGAATCAGAGTGATGGGCACATAAGGCTCATTAGACTTTTGTATAGGTTTACACTGTTTCATAACCAACTTTTTAAAAAATTGAATTATTAAATTAATACTAATCAATTATTAAATAATTCAAATAATTATCTTAAACAATTATTTTTAAAGAAAGAATTATCTAAAATAATGTTTTTAAGATTTTCATCAAAACAACAGTTAAGTCAATGGTAACCATAAGAATAAGTCAACATAGGCCAGGCATGGTGGCTAACACCTGTAATCCCAGTACTTTGCTGGGCCGAGGCAGGAGGATCACTTGAGGCAAGGAGTTCAAGACCAGCCTGGCCAACATGGTGAAACCCCGTTTCTACTAAAAATACAAAAATTAGCCAGTGTGGTGGCGAATGCCTGTAATCACAGCTATCCAGGAGGCTGAAGCAGGAGAATTGCTTGAATGTGAGAGGCAGAGAGGTTGCAGTGAGCCAAGATCACGCCACTGCACTCCAGCCTGAGTGACAGCGAGACTCCATCTCAAAAAAGAAAAAAGAGTAAGTCAACATAATCCAATAGAATTTACATCACATCCTAGATTTAAGGTGAAAACTTTGTCCTGAGAGCTACCACTGATGGGGCAAAAGCTTAGTCTGAGAAGGGAAAGCTCTGGGGTAGTTTTCTCAGGGGTCCCAGAGACCCCTGAGAGGAACCACTAATGTCAAAAGGCAGGCCCACTCCATAAACAGCATGCCCGGGTTACTCCAGAGCAGCTGCCAGACACAGACCAACTACTGTGGTGCCAGACACAGACCACAGACCGTCCTAAGAGCCTGCCTGTCACTGCTGTTTTATAACGTACTCCTCTTTGCTCTAGTCCCTGTGAAATCAGGGAAAATGACACTTTTGTTTTTTGTTTATTTTGTTTTTTTTTTTTGAGGCGGAGTCTCGCTCTGTCGCCCAGGCTGGAGTGCAGTGGCCGGATCTCAGCTCACTGCAAGCTCCGCCTCCTGGGTTCACGCCATTCTCCTGCCTCG
>NW_012105586.1:2013445-2061603 GCF_000951045.1 Mandrillus leucophaeus
AAATCCCTATCCTGGCCCATTTCATTTCAGAGAGGGCAGGACTAATTCTTTGTTGAAAGGATCTGTCCACAGCTCAGATGATCACAATGTTTCATAGGCTGGGTTAAGTATGTCTAAGTGTGACAAGAATGATATCCTCCTGGGAAAGGAGACTCTGACTGCGTAAGCAATCATTTCCCCATTTCTGAATGTCAACGGAATTAAGAATCTGCCATCTTCCTCCAGATAAGCCACCCTTCCTCCATATGAAAAAGGCTGACAAGATGGATTCCCCACAACAAAAGGATTCCATGATTATTGGAACAAGTTTTCAACAATGGTATTGTGCATGGGTGATATCTCTGAAAATATATTTTCCTTCCAACATGTAACGTACATAAATATATATCATATTTATAGAGTGTTAATATAAACATATGACTTCAACTGCCCTGACATGAATTTACCTGAACCGGATTGACAAATTTTCCTTCAATCTTCATGATGCTAGAAGTTCCCAGGTCATCTGGGCTAAGAGAAAAAGTCAATTCAGATTCTCTCTCTATAGGGATCTTCTCCAGTTTAAACTGAATGGTGGTGTTGTTCAGGATGTGAAAAGCTGGCATAAAAGAGACGAAATGATAGACCATAAACCTTAACATTTACTTCATTACTGCTGATTAAACATAGAGTATACAAAATACAGCCCATGAGTTCCTCTTAGACCAGGAGGGCAGGTTAGCCTGGCACCTGGGGTCTATGATTGAGAGCAAACCTTAACAGCTATTCCGAGGCCAAAATTCATAGCAAGACGAGGTACGAGATATATTTACACAAAAAAAGAAACAATATTTTTATCATATGCTCCATTTGGTAGCTTCAAAACACGACATGGTGAACATTAATCCAGTCCAGAGTCTACATTATGCTTCTTTGAGTCACCCAAGCTGGCATTTTCCAAACCAAATTATTCATCCTTCCCTACCTTTCAGACACAGATGTATCCCTCTTATTAGGCCTAAATCAGAATCTAGGACAACACAAAGTTCTAAGTAAACAACTTCTATCCAAGCAGAGAAAGCAATCTTTCGACAAGTATAAAAACGTATCAGTGAATTAACATGTGATGACCACAGAAGGCTAAGTTCTCAAAGGCATTAATTGTGTCACAATAAAGCCATGCTCTAGGGCTTACCTGATCTCTGTGTGCCAAAACCAACAGATTGGACCGTTTGGTTTTATCTGATCAGACCCAGAATACAAACATAAGCTTTTATTCTTAGAACCCTGGACCAACCCATTATAGAACAAGATGACAGAATATTAAAGAAGGTAATATCCACAAACTATTTACATCAACCCCTTGAGGTATCTTGGGCCAAAATATTTAACTAGGAAGGACCTATGGCTTGGGAACAGAATATCAGATATATCTGACCAAATTAAACAATACTTTAAAAACATCCATCCACTGAAGTGTCTCTGTAAATGAGTACTCAACCAATTTCAAACTGGAACACTTTAAAAAAATAAATTCCTGCCCAGGCACGGTGGCTCACACCTGTAATCCCAACACTTTGGGAGGCCAAGGCAGGCAGATCACCTGAGGTCACAAGTTCGAGACCAGCCTGGCCAACATGGTGAAACCCTATCTCTACTAAAAATACAAAAATTAGCCGGGTGTGGCGGCGGACGCGTAATCCCAGCTACTTGGGAGGCTGAGCCAAGAGAATCACTTGAACCTGGGAGATAGAGGTTGCAGTGAGCTGAGACTGCACCATTGCACTCCAGCCTGGGCAACGAGAGCAAAACTCTGTCTCAAAAAAACAAAAAAATAAAAATAAAAGTAAGTAAATTCCTGTTTTGCCAAATATGATATTAAATGGAAAAGGGTGAAAACATGCCAACTTACTACAAGGCATTCTATTAAAACTCTTTTTGATTTCTTAAACATTAACTGAGGATTATTCTAAAAGAAAAGGATTTTGTTGTTGCTGTTTTAAACAGAGGACTCCGTGAGATGGGTTTTCAATCATCAAACAAAATGGAACAAAAGACATGCTCCTCACCTTGACCTCTATGCAAAGATTCAAAGAAATCATGTCGTGTGAAATGAGCTTCCTCCTGACTGTTGGCACTGCCAGACCCGGAAGGTGGGCAAAATGTCCGGCTTCCTTCAGACCCAACAGCTTCTCTACCTGCCAACTGAGTGCAATTCAAAGAATACAGTTTAATGTCCTTGATTTCCACCTGCAGACGGTCACTTCTGGATTCATCATCTCCCGCCACAAAATTCTGGATGAATATCTGTCCCAAGTGTCCCACCAACAACTCAGGACTCCCTGGCTTCCGAGGGATAGAAACAACTGGTGATTCAATGTTTATGTTCAAGATTAGCTTTACAGTGTCCGAAGGAGACGAAGCTAGGTCAAACCCATATATTTCATTTTCCTCTAAGATAAAGGGTTCCCGAGTCTTCCTTGGAGTTTCAAAGAGCGATACCATCTCGCTATACTCAGCAGTCTTGGTAGCTAGTACTGTGGTGACTTTGCTGGCTGCACTTTTCAGCATACTTCGAAAATTTTCTTCCAGTTCATCCATGGATAACGTCAACTCCTTCAAAAACTTAGCAGAGTGGTTATAATGTAAAGACGCCATCTTCAGGTTGAGAAAACACTCCTGTTTAGACTTCTCAACAAACGTGAAACTCAAAGCTTCAGTGAGGGCTGCATCTTCCATTCTGACAAACACAGATTCAAAGTAGCCAATATCACTGATGATATTTTCATAGCCTACAGAATTCCCAATGCTGACAACATACTGGTTTTTAACATTATCTTGTGTCAAATCCATAAGCTGTAAACAACCGAGAGAACCATTCATGTCAAACGTGCTACCCATTGAGACATTAACTTTGGTGCCACCTATACTTGCAGTTGCAATTTTTCTGCCATATTTCTCTCCATTTGCCATGCCCACTGTCCGAAGAAGCAGTAAGTTAAGCCTATGGATTTCCACTGCAACCTCCGTGTTTTGTTCATATGTAGACTGGTAAGTTCCTTGTTCTCTGAAGCTTCTTTCAAAATCAGTCATTAAAGGTTGAGGACTTAAATCATCTTTTTCCTTGGGAAAGGATTTTTGAAGAAAACCGATTAGCTCCACGATCGTCTCTGGATTGAGGATAATATCTAAATTATTCACCTGTAGGGAAATCACCTGAAGAGTACTGTCTAAATTCATTGATGGGCACTCTGAACTCACAAACTGATATTCCAACTTAATAAGGGACTCTTGCTCTTTGGTGAGAATTTTGTCAAGTGAAACACTAGTAGCTGATCGGTTGTTCAGCGTAGCTCCATCAGCTAAGTGGGCCGCATTCGGTCCAGAGACAGGAGACTGGGCCCTGCTATCCCGAAGGCTTCCTGTTGGAATATCAAAGCTCAAGTTCTTATGGGAAGCCATCAAAAGGTCAAAATCAGCACCATATGTCTGCATGGTATCCACCAGGAGCAAACCATGAACAGTTAGGGAGACTTCAGCATCATAAGGCCTCTTCACAAAGTGAGCATTGGTACCAAACACCTTGAGCACAGAAATGTACCGGCCACTGCTCTCAACACCAAGCTGCATACAGTTCACTTTAAATTCCGCCAGGAGGAGCTGCGACTCCACCAGAACCTCACGGGTATGCTGTTCCAACATCACAATGCTCTGGGTTAAATTCATTACGGAGTCTTGCAAACTTCCCCGCTGCTCCTCCTGGGGAAAAATCTTCTCTTTAATCTGAGTGTCAGAAGTTTTCATTTCTGGGGTGGTGAGGAGAGCAAAGCAATTCTTCAGTGCAGATATTTTATCTTCATTAATGTGGATTTTTAAGTCTGGTAAGTTGCCTGACAGCACGGCTCCCGGATATTTGGGATCTGAAGTATAAATCAATCGACGCTCTAACTGTAGGTGGACGTCGAACTTCTCTACCACATGGGTTGGTCCCACATCAATATCCTGGACATGCTTCCAATTGTCTTTCACTCGTCCAACCATGATCTGGAGGTCCATAAATGACAGCGAGTACCTCTCATACATCTTTGTGCTCATTAAATGTGCTTGAAGCTGTTCTTCACTGAATTCAACTCCAGAAAAGGGAGGTGTTTTCTCTCCATTGCTGCTGTTTGACTCGGGAGGTGGGGTGTTAGGAGGTGTGGCCAGGGGGGTCTTATATTCATCATCACTAAACTGGGTCTCTTCAGATGCGGACCCATCCCTACTTTTCCTCCTGGAGTTATCTGCAGATAAAAAAGAGAAGATTCAAATATATGTCTGCTATTTCCCTCCTCTTTCCCTTAATGTAATAATTATGAAAGGTAGAGAATCAACCAACCCGTTTAAGAAAACTGAGGACAACTCTAAGCATAATATCTGTGTTTACCATTTTCTAAGTGTGAACTTACCTATTAATTTGGAAATCAGAACACAAATATAAAAAGGTATGGACATTAGAAAAGCTGGAGGCCCCCTGACATGAGCGCCACCTGCTGGCCCAATGCTTCCTCCTCACTTCTCACCTGACTTGCCATGGGCATGGGCTGCTTTCACCAACCCTTTCTTATGTCACTCTCCAGAGTCTTTTCTTTCTTTTCCTTTTTCTGTGTGGTCATTTGTTTCCCCCACTGGAATGTTCTTTTTTTTTTCAGGTGAAGTCTCACTCTGTCGCCCAGGCTGGAGAGCAATGGCACCATCTCGGCTCACTGCAACCTCTGCCTCCCAGGTTTAAGCGATTCTACTGTCTCAGCCTCCCGAGTAGCTGGGATTACATGTGCCCGCCGCCATGCCCGGCTAATTTTTTTTATTTTTTTAATTTTTATTTATGTATTTATTTATTTTTGAGATAGAGTCTCACTCTGTTACCCAGGCTGGAGTGCAGTGGCAAGATCTTGGCTCACTGCAACCTCCGCCTCCCAGGTTCAAGGGATTCTCCTGTCTCAGCCTCCCGAGTAGCTGGGATTACATGTGCCCGCCGCCATGCCCGGCTAATTTTTGTACTTTTAGTAGACACAGGGTTTCACCATGTTGGCCAGACTGGTCTCGAACTCCTGACCTCAGGTGATCCACCCACCTCATCTTCCCTAAGTACCGGGATTACAGGCGTGAGTCACCACATCTGGCCAATTTTTTGTATTTTTAGTAGAGACAGGGTTTCACCATGTTGGCCAGGCTGCTCTCGAACTCCTGAGTTCGTGTAATCCACCCGCCTCAGCCTCCCAAAGTGCTGGAATTACAGGAGTGAGCCACTGTGCCCAGCATCCACTGAAATGTTCTAAGAGAAGAGAGGTCTCATCTTTCTTAGTCAACACAGTCTTCCTAGTGCCAAGGTAGTGCTTGATGAGCAGTAACTGCTCAATATGCAATTGTGTAGCCCCAGAGACCACACTCAGCCCGTCTCCAGCTAAGCAGTGCCAAGACAACTATAAAAATACACCACTGGGGCTGGGCATGGTGGCTCACACCTGCAATCCCAGCACTTTGGGAGATCAAGACAGGCAGATTGCTTGAGGTCAGGAGTTCGAGATCTGCCTGGCCAACATGGCAAAACCCCATCTCTACTAAAAATACAAAAATTGGTTGGGTGCGGTGGCTCACGCCTGTAATCCCAGGACTTTAGGTCGCCAAGGTGGGTAGATCACTTGAGGTCAGGAGTTCAAGACCAGCCTAGCCAACACGGTGAAACCCCATCTCTACTAAAAATACAAAAATTAGCTGGGCGTGGTGGTGTGTGCCTGTAATTCCAGCTACTAGGGAAGCTGACGTGGGAGAATTGTTTGAACCCGGAAGACAGAGGTTGCAGTGAGCTGAGATTGTGCCACTGCACTCCAGCCTGGGCAACAGAGCCAAGACTCTGTCTCAAAAAACAAATAAATAAATAAATAAATAAATAAATAAATATACCCAGTGTTACAGAAGAAATACAAATAAAAACTACAATGAGATACCACCTCACACCCACAAACATGGCTATAATCAAAAAGGCAGACAATAACAAGTGATGACAAGGATGTGGAGAAAACGGAACCCTTGGACACTGCTGGTGCAGCCATTTTGGAAAAACAATCTGGGCTGAGCGCAGTGGCTCACGCCTACAATCTCAGCAGTTTGGGAGGCCAAGGTGGGCAGATCACCTGAGGTCAGGAGTTAAGACCAGACTGGCCAACATGGAGAAACCCCATGCCTACTAAAGATACAAAAATTAGCAGGGCATAGTGGTGGGCGCCTGCAATTCCAGCTACTCAGGAGGCTGAAACAGGAGAATTGCTTGAACCTGGGAGGCAGAGGTTGCAGTAAGCTGAGATGGCACCACTGCGCTCCAGCCTGGGCGACAGAGTGAGACTCCATCTCAAAAAAACAAACAAACAAAAACAATTTGGTACTTCCTCAAAATATTAAAACATGGAGTCACCACATGGCTCAGCAACTCCACTGCTAGGTATATAGAGAATTAAAAATATATGTCTACATTGCAGAAATGGGGGTGTTTAAAAAAGAAAAAAAATTTAAAGAAAATATACGTTTACACAAAAACTTATACATGAATGCTCACAGCAGCCCTATGCATAATAGCAAAAGAGTGGAAGCAACTCAAATGGCCATGAACAAATGGAAGGATAAACAAAATGCGGAACAGCCACACAATGGACTATTATTCAGCCATACGAAGGAAGGAAGTATTGGTATATATTACAACACAGAAGAACCTTGAAAACGTCATGCTAAATGAAAAAGCCAGACATAAAAGGCCACACATGGCATTATTCCATCATATGAAATGTTCAGAACAAATCCAGAGACAGAAAGATTCGTGGTTGCCAGGGGACAGGGAGTGGGAAGGGGAACTAGTGTTTAATGGGTACACACAAGAGTTTCAGTCAGGAAAGATGCAAAAGTCCTCCCAACATTAAATAGCAGTGAGAATTGCACAATTCTATCAACATACTAAAAACAACTAACTATACATTTAAAACTTAGAATTATACCTCAATAAAGCTATTATTTTAAAAGTAACAAGTGAACCCTCGGGTCTTAAAATTTTATGTAAACGTTTTATTAAGCTTTACTTATATTATCATAGATAGGTCCATCTACCAAGATATGTTTTCATTATTTCATTGTTTTAAAAGTTACACGTGAACCTGGAAGTTTACAAATGTTATATAAATGTTCTATTAAGCTTTACTTAGATAATCATAGATAGATTGATCTACCAAGATAGGCTTTCATTATTTCCCACTCACACTATACCTTGGGTATTCGTCAAAAGCATTCTTCCTAGATCCACAACAACTAACACGGGATTCTTGAATTTGAAATCATCAGGAAATATCACCTGAGGGGCAGAAATATCCAGTCGCACGGTCCATCGTTTACTCTCCTCCTGTACGAATAAAACAGTCATTAACCGTAACTGCCGAAACCCAACAGCTTTATCCATGGTGCTCAAGCGTTTCTGGAAGCTGCAGCTGGGATTATGGAGTGACTTAGTGGTCTACTGTATTACAGCCAAAAGTCTAACACAAAAGTAGATGTAAATGTTTGAGAATCTGAGAAATTACCACAGGCAAATATCTGAACGGGGGAGGAAAAAATAGCAAATAACTAAATAGGGGGATAGTCTATACTTAAGAAAGATTTTGTTTCTAATTTAAGAGTTTAATACTTTAAAGGATTACAGAAATTATAGAATTCAAACAAACACAGAACTCTAAACATTTTTACTTATTCAGGGGCATTGGTAACCACGAACTTCCATGCCAAAACATCTTAGTGAGAAACATAACCTTTCACATTTGAAATATAAATAACACACCAATTCATGATTTGTTCATTGTTCTTCCCTTCAACCAAAATCAGCCTCAACCGTATGTATGTGGCAAAAGCTAATTTACGTTACCAAAAAGAAACCTCTTTTGTTTACGAGAATACTAATTGTCATACTTTATGTAGAAACATACATACACACGCATATACATACACACCCCCAAAAACAAAAAACAGGGCTAATTCTCCATCCCATACTACACACCCCATTTTACTTGGATCATTTCTGCCTCTCTGACACCTATAACTTACTCTGCACTGTCCAAAAGATGCCACACTTTTTCTCAATGTGCCACCTGCTGCTGTATTGTAGCAGTGCACCTCCATGTCACCTTAGAAACTGTGTTTTACTGGACTATTTTGATTTCTTGAGACAAGGTCTCACTCTGCCGCTCAGGCTAGAATGCACATCATAGCTCACTGCACCCTCCAGTTCCTGGGCTCAAGCAATCCTCCCGCCTCGGCTTCCTGAACAGCTGGAACTATAGGTATGTGCTACCAGGCCCAGCTAATTTTTTTTTATTTTTTGTAGAGACAAGGTCTCACTATGTTGCCCAGGCTGGTCTCAAACTCCTGAGCTCAAATGATCCTCCCACCTCAGCCTCCCAAAATGCCGGGATTACAGGCATGGGCCACCTTGCCCAGCCTTCCTACTGGACTGTGAAGATGTCTCTTGGCCCTATCTATGGCATCCTCATGACAGCTGGTCATTTGGCATCACAAAGTGCCTATCATCACACCCTAGAATAGAAGCTGGGGCATCATTCCAGTTGTCTCTTCTGGTAACAGTAAGTAAAAAAGAGAAACTCTCATGTGAAACATGCACAAAGTATCAGGTCTGGAAAATGGAACAAACACAAGTCTTTTTTTTTTCTTTTTGAGATGGTGTCTCACTCTGTTGCCTGGGCTGGAGTGCAGTGGTGCAATCTCGATTCACTGCAACCTCCGCCTCCCAGGTTCAAGTGATTCTCCTGCCTCCGCCTCCCGAGTAGCTGGGATTACAGGGACCCACCACCATGCCCAGCTAATTCTTGTACTTTTAGCAGAGACAGGGTTTCACCATGTTGGCCAGGCTGGTCTCGAACTCCTGACCTCAAGTGATCTGCCCACCTCGGCCTCCTAAATTGCTGGAATTACAGGTGTGAGCCATAGCACCCGGCACAAAGATGAGTCTTGAAAGTAACCTCATCCTGGTCTAAGGAGACACAGAATCTAGTCACAGTCACTCATTGTATTAGCTAAACCCTGACTATAAAACACACAAGATTTTATTCTATGCTAGCTGATAAGGATTTAATATTTTGTTTATTCAGTTAGCATAACTGATATAAGCCTATCTACAGTAGGTAGTGACTTGATGGAAAGAATTCCTGCCCCTTCCACAATCCCCAAAGAGTGTTTATGGATGCCCACTTACAATGAAATCACCCACTAGCAAACGATCAAGAGTTTGCCGGATTTCTGCCTTGGTCTGCATCTTCAGCTTGTTATATTGTCTTCGGGCAGCTTCGGCCACTCTCAGCTCAAGTTCAGACTGATAACCAAAACCTGCAAGATTGGAAATACACAGGAGAGTCAGAATTTTCACACGGCTGGGTGAACAAAAGTCCTACATCAATTCTCACCAAGAATTTCCATTAAAGCTTAAAAAAAAAAATCAGGCTGGGCATGGTGGCTCACACTCGTAATCCCAGCACTGTGGGAGGCCAAGGCGGGAGAATCACCTGAGCCCAGGAGACTGAGGCTGCAGTGAGCCATGATCACACCATTGCAATCCAGCCTGGCATGACAGAGCAAGACCCTGTCTCAAGAAAAAAAAAAAAAAATCAGTAACAACAGTTTCTTGCTCCAGTATGACCTGGCATAATACAGGGTAACAGGAATGAGACAAAAATAGGTAGTAGACAGCCATGGGGGAGAGGAGGCAAGTGAGAGAAGTATACCTAAACTACTAGAATTTCTTAAGCCATTTTCTGAAATATTCCAAACTACTGTATTTCCAAATTGTTAAAAAGCACTGAAAGAGAAAATGGAATTTCAAAGGAAGTGCCTTCTATGTTCTTTGTTTTTTCTTCTACTTCCTCTAAGACAAAGTCCCGCTCTGTCTCCTAGGCTGGAGTGCAGTGGCATGATCTTGCTTCACTGCAACCTCCGCCTCCCAGGTTCAAGCGATTCTCCTGCCTCAGACTCCCAAGTAGCTGGGATTACAGGCACACGCCACCACCCCCAACTAATTTTTGTATTTTTAGTAGAGACAGGGTTTCACCATGTTGGCCAGGCTGGTCTTGAACTCCTGACCTCTAGTGATCCGCCTGCCTCAGCCTCCCAAAGTGCTGAGATTACAGGCGTGAATCACCACACCCAGCCTTTCTATATTCTTTTTTTTTAAGACAGAGTCTTGCTGTGTTGCCCAGGCTGGAGTGCAGTGGTGTAATCATAGCTCACTGTAGCCTTGAACTCCCAGTCTCAAGCAATCCTTCTGCCTCAGCCTCCCGAGTAGCTGGGGCTACAGGCACACACCACCATGCCTGATTAATTTTTTTTAATTATTTTTAGTAGCGATGAGGTCTCCCTATGTTGCCCAGGCTAGTCTCAAACTCCTGGGCTCAAGCAATCCCCCAGCCTCGACCTCTCAAAGTTCTAGGATTATAGGTATGAGTCATTGTGCCTGGCCACCTTCTATATTCTATCAGTGACAGAGCAATGAAGTCACAGCATTTATGGCTACTGTTTATATGAAAAGACTAAAAAACTAGTCGAAAAACTAAAACAGCTTCATTGTAATAAAGAGGGAAGGGACATTTAAGAAAATACTATTGTTTTATAAATCTCCCTGTCCATAAAAGTACTTTTTCTGCACCTACTGTTTCAAATCTTTTTGGGGAACAAAGGGAGGCATAAATAAATCAATGATGACATTTAGAACTTTGCAGTATTTAATGCTGCACAAAGGAGGTCAAAGAGACCACTGATCCTGTCATCTAGAAGGGAATTCTTGAACACTCCTGCTCAGTTCACTGGTCTAAAATATCCCGGGTAGCCAAGGAAACCCACTGTCCTAGTGAAATGAAAAGTATGGAGATCGTTGCTTTTCAGTTCCAAGATGCAGATTTCCAGTTACAATGCTGGCTGAAAATACAGCCGTGTGAAATCAATATCATGAAACTATTTTATGCCTGTAGTACTTTCATCTATTTTTGTAAGAATGTTTTGTAATTGAGAAACCTAAAAGAGAGGATGAACTCCCTCACCCCATACTATTTTATTGCCTTCAGTCACTCTAATATTTTAAGATAGGTACTGATTCAAAGGTAGTGGCTTTCAAAAAGTACAGCTGCTATTCTTTGGTGCCATTATTCAGAATGACAGTATGACATAAAAATGGAAAAAAAAGAGAGAAATGAAAAGTATGACTAAACGCATGCTAAGTGGAGGCAAACGAAGAGGAAATATTTAAGGATACAGATTTATCTTGGAAAAGACTGTCCACAAACTTCTACCCTGATTTGGTAACAGGACAGGGCAACCCGACTGACTTACTCCACAGACCTTTTTTGTTGCTATCAGAGCATCTGAATAACCCTTGTCCAGAACACCAGAAATAGCAATAAAGATGTTTTTAAAAAGGAAGATCAAACAAAAAAGTTAACCTGAGGTATGAACCTTTCCCTTGTAGAAAAAGTCTGCTACTTTTTTAATGGCCTGCGGATTGTATATGATGTTCAAGGGCCTTGTGCTGACATTGAGTCGCCTCTCAAAGTGGCTGTGTGCCGGATTTCTCTCATACAGCATCTCAAAAACTGGGTCATCTGGGTCTGCAGCTAAAGGAAAGAATAGGAATAAGAACAGGGAACAAAGCAAAAATGATAACTTTATTCTTAATAGACCTGTGAGAAATTCTGGAAAAACAGACATTTTCTAAATTATTTTCCAATTAGTTCACATTTACGCCTATCTTTAAAACAGAAAGCCTAATCAGGATTGACTGTTTAATTTTCCACAGGAATTACATAGACTGGCCTGTTGTACTAGCTCCCATATATCATGGAAACCAAGGACCTGAAGGCCCTGCAAGGTTGCCCAGTTCGCCTCAGGTTCGCATCTCCACTGAGAGAGGACCAGGCTGTCTCCAAGTCAAACCCGGGTGCACACAGCAAATCACTGTGCACAAAACAGAAAACATTCCCTCTTTTACTACTGATCAAAGACTACTGATCTGGTTTTTGCTGGAAAGCCCCCAAAAAGAATTTTTAAATTATTAAAAAAAAAAAAAAAAAAAAAAAAGGTCAGGCATGGTGGCTCATACTTGTAATCCCAGCACTTTGAGAGGCCAAGGAGTTCAAGACCAGCCTGGACAACATGGCAAATCCCCATCTCTACTAAATATACTAAAATTATCCGGACATGGTACCACACGCCTGTAATCCCAGCTAGGGCATGAGAATTACTCGAACCCGGGAGGCAGAGGTTGCAGTGAGCCAAGATCACGCTACTGCACTCCAGCCTGGGCGACAGAGCGAGGCCCTGTCTCAAAGAAAAATTAATTTTAAAAATTTAAAAATTTAAAAAAAAACGTAGGACAAATTACCTGGGTAATGATCACTTCTGTCTGCAGATGTAGTTTGTATACCAAAAGATTGTGAGACTCTGCCAACTTCTTTTTGCTATTAAACAAACATACAAAAATGCATAGACGTCAGGGTGAGAGGAGAGTAAATTCACTAAACAAACCATCTTACCCTTTAGCAACACACTCCCTTAGCACAATCAGATCAAAACCCACTTTACCTCAGATTGAGTACTTGCAGAATTGTTTCGTTTTCTGCCCTTTTCCCAATCTAGTGAGACCACATCTTTTCCTTTGTACTGACAATATGCTACTTGGCACTCAGCACATTTAATGAACAGTTGCTAAATGAAAATTAAATATGTCTAACTTTTCAAACCTTAAGTCTGTCTTCCCACCCTCTCCACAACCTTCCCCCAACCACAATAAAACTATAGACAGAATAAGGGGTTAACTATTCAACCATGTGGACAGTTTGTTGCCAACTTAAGATCAAAGATCTTATCGTTAATAATGTATATTTTGAAAATTATATATATATAGAAAACTTGAGATGTTTCTGTTTTGGGACCCTGGCAAGATGAAATTTCATGGCAGTGACTAAGGGTCAGAAGGCATGAAAATGACTGTTAGATACAGAGGAAACCCAAACATTGAAATGCAGAAAATAGTGGTCTTATAGCATTTTCTTCCAAATCAGAGCAAAATAGACTATGGTGGCTACAACACAGGAGAGCAAGAAGGCACAGCCATAAATCTCACCAACATTTTCTCTTTAACAAATTCAAGAAACTTCTCTAATCCCAGCACATCAGTCTCAAGATCATCAAATGTCAGAATGAATCAGGTATCATTCACCTAAAACAGACTACAATTTACCAACACCTTAGATACATTCATTATCCCACTGTTGTACATACTGGATTAGGGAAGACTAGAAGAGGAAACATAGTTCCTTCTGTAGCCAGGTCTCGAAGAAACAGTCCACCCAACCGGACTGAAAGCAACGAGGAATTTCTTCGAGGAAGAGACTCTGCTAGAAGTTTTACATCTATAAAACATAAGTAAAATAGTTGATACAATGCTTATGAGAGCCTAATGTGTTTTTAAAAATATTAGATATTCTATTTTACAGAGGATTATTAGAGATGATGAACTATTTTTCCTCGAAATTAAACAAACAAACAAAAAAACCCTATCTATCTATAGGCACATATTGGAGATATTACGGGTTTGGTTCCAGACCACTGCAATAAAATAAGGATCACAATAAAGCAAGTTACACAAATTTTTTGGTTTCCCAGTGCATAGAAAAGTGATGTTGACACTATACAGTAGTCTACTGAGTGTGCAATAAGCATTATGCCTGAAACTACAATACAGATACCTTAATTTTAAAATATGCTAGAAAGTACTGACAATCCTGTGAGTCTTCAGCGAGTTGTAATCTTTTTGCTGGTGGAAGGTCTTGCCTACATGTCGATGCCTGCTGACTGATCAGGGTGTGGTTGCTGAAGTGTTGGGGTTACTGTGGTGATTTCTTAAAATAAGACAACAATGAAGTTTGCTTTATCAACTGACTCTTCCTTTCACAGAAGATTTCTCTGTAGTAGGTGATGCTGTTTGATAAAGCATGTGTTTAACCGCAATAGAACTTCTTTCAAAAACACAGTCAATCCTCTCAAACTCTGTCATTAGCAACTAAGTTTATTTAGCATCCTAAAAACTTTGTTGTCGTTTCCTTTTTTTACTGTGTTTTCTTTTTTGAAACAGGGTCTCGCTTTGTCACCCAGGCTGGAGTGCAGTGGTGCAATCATAGCTCACTGTAACTTCAGAGTCCTGAGCTCAAGGGATCCTCCTACCTCCCAAGTAGCTAGGACTACAGGTGTAAGCCACCACGACCAACTAATTTTTTTTTTTTATTTTTAGTAGACATAGGGTCTCGCTGTATTGCCCAGGCTGGTCATGAACTCCTGGCCTGAAATGATCCTCCTGCCTTGGCCTCCCAAAGTGCTGGGATTACAGGCGTGAGCCACCACACACAGCCTTTGGTTGTCATTTCAACAGTGTTCACTGTATCTTCACCAGGAATAGATTCCATCTCAAGAAACCACCTTCTTTGCTCATCCGTAAGAAATAACTCTTCATCCATTCAAGTTTGATAATGAGATTACAGCAATTCAGTCACATTTTCAGGTTCCACTTCTAATTCTAGTTCTCTTGCTATTTACCCCACATTTGCAGTTACTTCCTCCACTTAAGTCTTGAACCCCTCAAAGTTATCCAAGAGGGTTGATTTCTTCCAAACTCCTGTTAATGTTGATATTTTGACCTCCTTCCATGAATTACAAATGTTCTTCATGGCATCTAGAATGGTGAATCCTTTCCCGAAGCTTCTCTATATACTTTACTCAGGTCCATCAGAGGAATCACTATTTACGGCAGCTATAGCCTATGACATGTGTTCCTTAAATAATAAAAGTTGAGGCTGGGAGTGGTGACTCACACCTGTAATCCCAGCACTTTGGGGGGCTGAAGCAGGAGGATCATCTGAGGCCAGGAGTTTGAGACCACCCTGGCCAACAAAGTGAGAGCTCATCTCTGAATAAATTAAGTAATTAATTAAAGAAACAAACAAACTTGAAAGTTGAAATTACTGCTGGATCCATGGGCTGCGGAATGGATGCTGTGTTAGCAGGCATGAAAACAACACCAATTTCTTTATACTTCTCCCAGCAGAGGTCTTGGGTGACTGGATGCACTATCCACGAGCAGTAATATTTTGAAGGGAATCTTTTTTTCTGAGCAGTAGGTCTCAATAGCAGCCTTAAAATCTTCAGTAAACCATGCTGTAAACAGATGTGCTGTCATCATCCAAGCTTTGTTGCTCCACTGATAGAACACAAGCAGAGGAGATTGAGCATAATTCTTAAGGGCCCTGGGATTTTCAGAAAGGTAAATCAGCAACTTAAAGTCACCAGCTGCACTGGCCCCTAACAAGAGAGTCAGCCTGTCCCTTGAAGCTTTGAAGCCAGGCATTGACTTCTCCTCTCTAGCTATGAAAAGTCCTAGATGGCATCTTCTTCCAATAGCAGGCTTTTTCATCTACAATGAAAATCTGTCATTTAGTATAGCAAGGATCTTAGCTGGATCTTCTGGATAACTTGCTGCAGCTTCCCCATCAGCACTGGCTGCTTCGCCTTGCACTTTCATGTCATAGAGATGGCTTCTTTCCTTCAAATTCATGAACCAACCTCTGCAAGCTTCAAACTCTTCTTCTGCGGTTTCCTCTCCTCTCTCAGCCTTCCCAGAACTGAAATGAGTTAAGGCCTTGCTGTGCTTTAGGCTTTGGCTTAAGGGAAGGCTGTGGCTGCTTCGATCTTCTATCCAGACCATTCACACTTTCTTCATTGCAGCAGTAAGGCTGTTTTGCTTTCTGATCATTCGTGTGTTTGCTGAAGTAACACTTTTATTAATAATTTCCTTCAAGAACTTTTCCTTTGCATTCACAACTTGGCTAACTGTTTGGCACAAGTGGCCTAGCTTTTGGCCTATCTCAGCTTTCGACATGTCTTCCTCACTAAGCTTAATCACGTTTAGCTTTTGATTTAAAGTGAGACATGTGCACATTTAGCTTCTGATTTAAAATGAGAGACATGTGACTCTTCCTTTCACCTGAACATTTAGAAGCCATTGTAGGTTTATTAATTAACCAAACTTCAACATTGTGTCTCAGGTAATAGGGAGGCCCGAGGAGAGGAAAAGAGACAAGGAAATGGCCAGTCGGTGAAGCAGTTGGAACATACACAGTATTTACAGTTACCATCTTCGATGGGCATGGTTCATGGCACTCCAAAACAAATAAAATAACAACATTACAAATCAGATCACCATAACAGAATAATCACGGAAAAGTTTGAAATATTGGGCAAATTACCAAAATGTGACACAGAGACACAAAGTGAGCACATACTGTTGGAAAAATGGCACCTGTAGACTTGCTCATTTTCAAATCTTCAATTTGTAAAAATTGCAGTGTCTATGAAGTGCAATCAGGCAAAGTGCAATAAAATGAAGTGTGCCTGTATCTATCCAGCTATCTAAACATACAAAGACCGTTAGAAGTTTCCCAGCAGAATGAATTTTAAATAGCGCCTTTTCAATTCAGTTCAAGTAGTCTGCTAGTTAATACTAAGTTTATGACAGCTCAATTTTCTACAGTATGAAGTCAAACAAACTGGCTTTTAAAAAAACAAATCATTTGTCCTTCTTCAACTACTGAGGAATCTCAAATAAGTTACTGCTTTATGGACTGAAATAAAAATATTTGTGAGATGTCCAAACCAACATCTGCATATTTATACACCTTTAATTCAAAGTCACAAAAAGAAGGCAAATAATGTCCAGTCCATCCTCATTATTCGCAGATTCCATATTTGCTTACTTGCTAAAATTTGTAACCCCAAAATTAATCCTCATGGCACTCTGTCAGTCATTCAGACACTCACAGAGCAGAAAAAAATTCAAGCCGACTGCTATGCGCATTCCCACCTGAGTTCAAACAAGGCAACGCTCTGCCCCCTCGTTTCAGCTCTCACACTGTGAACAAACATCCTTCCCATGGTCTTCTATTTAGAGCCATGTTTTTCATGCTTCTGTGCTTTTTGCTTGTGGTTTCACTATTTAAAACAACCCCCTAGTGCTAAAGTGCTGTCTAGTAGTCCTGAGTGCAAGAAGACTGTGATGTGCGTTACAAAAATAATATGAGGCCAGGCGCGGTGGCTCACGCCTGTAATCCCAACACTTTCGGAGGCTGAAGCGGGCAGCTCACAAGGTAAGGAGATCAAGACCACCCTGGCTAACACAGTGAAACCCCATCTCTACTAAAAATACAAAAATAATTAGCCAGGAGTGGTGGTGGGCGCCTGTAGTCCCAGCTACTTTGGAGGTTGAGGCAGGAGAATAGCGTGAACCCAGGAGGCAGAGCTTGCAGTGAGTCGAGATTGCGCCACAGCACTCCAGCCTGGGCGACAAAGCGAGATTCTGTCTCAAAAAAAAAAAAATATGAGTATTAGAGAAACTTCATTCAGGCATGAGTCATAGTGCTATAGGCCATGAGTTCAATGTTAATAAATCAATAACACAATGCTCCTTGACTTAGGATGGAGTTATGATAAACCCACCATAAGTTGAAAGTATCATAAGTCAGCTGAGCACAATGGCTCACGCCTGTAATCCCAGCACTTTGGGAACCCGAGGAGGGCGGATTGCTTGAGGTCAGGAGTTCAAGACCAGCCTGGCCAACATGGCGAAACCCTGTCTCCACCAAAAATACAAAAATTAGCTGGGCATGGTGGCGTGCACCTGTACTCCCAGCTATTCAAGAGGCTGAGGCGGGAAAATCGCTTGAACCCAAGAGGCAGAGGTTGCAGTGAGCTGAGATCACGCCACTGCACTCCAGCCTAGGCGACAGAGCAAGACTCTGTCTCAAAAAAAGAAAGAAAGAAAGAAAGAAAATATCGTAAGTCAAAAATGCATTTCATACACCTAACCTACTGGACATCACAGCTTCGCCTAGCCCACCTTAAAAGTGCTCAGAACACTTACATTAGCCTACAGGTAGGCAAAATCATCTAGCAACACAGTCCACTATAGACTATTAGCTGCTTACCTCATGATCGCATGGCTGACTGGGAGCTGTGGCTCACTGTTGCTGCCCAGCATCTTCAGAGAATATCATACTACCTACCTCTAGTCCAGGAAAAGATCAAAATTCAAAATCCGAAGTATGACTTCTACTGAATGTGCAGCACTTTTGTGCTACTTGTAAAGTCGAAAAATCCAAAGTCAAAGTATCCTAAGTCAAGGAATGTCTGTATATCTATATTAAATGTCTTTAAATACACACACACATTTTAAAAATAAGGTTAGGTACTCATCAGTTGATGAATGTTATGACCAGAGGTTCACATGAACCTAACCCAGTAGATCCCCTAAGAGCAATGGTTCCACATTGAGTAATACAGTTTTCGCACTGACTTTCTAGACTATTCACTACACTATTCACCACAGTGAATAATGAGAATCGCCTGGACATTGGCCCACAGAGAGACAATAGTGGCAGGTAGTTTCTTAGGGGCAGTGTACCTGAAAACTCGAGCTGCATGAAAGCACTTTCATTCATTTGAGGAGTTCCTTGCTCCTTGTGTAACAGAGTCACTGTACCTCGCTGCAACTGCAAATTCAGTTTGGCAAAGACATGATCTCGCTTTGTATATGTGTTCATACACGAGGCATCTGCAGTGGGGTCAAAAAACTCCTCGGTGCCTAAATGGTAAGGGAGAAAAGACTGTAAGAAAAAACATGGAAGAATAAAAAAGCACCAGCAAGCAGACTGACCAGAGTTATGATGATGTTTATTTAACTATTTTTCCCTGTGTTAAGGAAGAACTCCAAAGTCATGGGTGACTGTTTTATAGTATTTTCTAATGTAAAACAACCCTAATTGTTTTTTAAGGGATCTTATCAACTTATTATCAAACCAGGAAGGATAAGATTCATGATAAGGGATGGTACAAAGCAGTGCTGCCCAGTATGGTGAAATGGTCTACATCTGTGATGCCCAGTACAGTGGCCACTAACCACATGTGGCTACCGAGCACTGGGAGCACACGTGGCTAATGTGCTAGTGCAATTAAGAAATTAAATTTTTACCTGTATTCAATCTGAATTAAATTTTAGTAGCCATTTGTGCCTATGGCTAGATATCGGACACTGCAGGTTTAAGAGAGGCTCTAGACTGGTATTCAAATTTCAGAGTTTAAAATTGTTGAACTTGTTCAAATTTAGCTCTTTTACAACCTCTGCCTCTCAGCTCTATCTGAAACTGCATTAATATGTACATTTAGTCACGGAGTTACAAATGGAGTATCTCCCAAAATATTTCTTCTCTTAGCCTCTATGAAAATAAACTGTTTTCCAAATATCTACTTTTGTTAAATTTGAAAAATACCACAAGCTGTTGCACAAATAACAGACCAATTTGTTTGAATCAAGTGAAGGCCAGCTCCCACCGTACCCAGGATCTCTTCGGGAATCCACTGCTCCTGTTGCTCTGCTGACAGTCCCTCAACCACATTCCCTTCTGGGCTTTGCTGCCCGTACCAGCCACCCCATCCAGGAAACCAGGACTGAAGATACTGCAGCATCCCACTGCCTCCACCAGGTTCTGGGTCTCCCGGAGAGGCTCCTGGAGAATCAAACTGAGGCTCCCGCAGACTCTGTGTCAATCACAAAGGAGCAAAGATGAGTACTCAAAGATAAAAGCAAGCTGTGCTATGCTGCTGTTTTCCCCACACGAGCATAAGCACATCAAAACTGTAGCACTCGGGGTGTGCTGGGTCTGAACAAATCCTCTTGTAAAGGATTTCTTACCTCTGCTAGTTCTTCTTGTTTGTGAAATCGATCATGAACCAGTTCACGCAAAATCTTCAATTCCTCAAAGCTCTGTTCCTCTTCAATCCGACACATTTCCTCCTGTTTGGGTGAAAACAAAAGCAAATAAACAAAAACACAAACGTTGTACATCCAGAGACACTGGACACCCTCACAAGCCACTAAAAGTACAGCACAGGAAACTCTCTGGTCCCCTGCATTTCCACTGAAGGCCAAGAAACAAGATACATAGTTCCATGATTGCTGTTTCTGGCTTAAGCAGCTTTCCATATAATCCAGTAGATGTTATTTGGTCTTAAAAACATCACTAACAATTCTCCAGAAATTGAGCTCTATGAAAGAAGGGGGAAAAAAAATCACTAACAAGTTTCATGATATCTGAGATGAATGGTGAATGGAGAGGGAAGGAAGAAGAGCAGTACTCAGTTTTAAGAGTCATGAAAGCGTATGGACTGTTGCAGCACCCACATTTTGAACAGCACTGACCCCATTTACAAAGGGCTTCCACATGTATTAGCTTAGATGAGCAGTAAGCAGTCTAGTTATTGCTCTTCCTGAAACTCAGGACCAAGTTTCCACAGGAAGTATACAGGCTCCAGCTCTTTTACCATTCATGTAGGAAATTAGCAAGAACGTGGTCATTTTCACTTGTTTCACACTAGTTAGGAAAGAACCATGATACCCAGCTACATTTTTTAAAAGCAGAATTAGCTGTCCTGAACTGCTTCTTATACTGTAACATTAAGAAAAAAGGAGATTTTACGTGTTTATGTTTACTTGCTCATCTCAGTTGTAAATGAGATTTTCTCTCCCTCTATGTCTTTGCCTGTGTCTTTAAGACAATCATCCAAGGGCTGGGCGCAGTGGCTCAGGTCTGTAATCCCAGCACTTTGGGAGGTCAAAGTAGGCAAACCACTTGAGCCCAGGGGTTCCAGATCAGCCTGGGCAACATAGTGAAACCCTGTCTCTATAAAAGATACAAAACTTAGCCGAGTATGGTGACGCACAACTACTCAGGAGGCTGAGGTGGGAGGATCCCTTCAGCCAAGGAGGCTGAGGTTGCAGTGAGCCAAGACTGCACCACTGAACTCCAGCATGGATGACAGAAGGAGATCCTGTCTCAGAAAAAAAAAGGGTAGGCTGGGGGCGGTGGAGGCTGAGGCAGGCGGATCACTTAAGCTCATGAGTTCAAGACCTGCCAGGGCAGAAGGGTGAAACCCCATCTCCACAAAAAATAAAAAATTAGACAGTTGTGATGCAGGCCTATAGTCCCAGCTACTTGAGAGGCTGAGGTGGGAGAATGGCTTGCGCCCAGGGGGCAGAGGTTGCAGTGAGCATGATCACATCACTGTATTCCAGCCTAGACAATAGAGCCAGACCTTGTCTCAAAGAAAATTTAGAAAAAGGAAAGAAAAAAGAAAATCATCCACAATGTCTTGTTTATTTTATCCTTCTCATAAGGTTCCTGCATCAGTAACCATGTCTGACACTATGATAAAAGCATTAGCAAAGGGAGTGGGCCACAGCCTCAGGGTGCTGGCAGGAGAGGCGCTAACCACTAGGGATTTAGCATTGCCCTCAGTGACCACACAGCAGGAGCTGAAGGGAAAAGTACTCCTTCATGCTTGGAAGAGTCTACTAAACAAATGGTTAGTTAAGGGGCAGTACCTGAGCCAAAATCCTGGAAACAGTCTAAGCTGCTACTGCAAAAATTGATGCTCACAAAACTGAAACCAAACAAGCAGCAAAGCAATCCCCAATACCTTCCCCCGAGAGAGCAGGCAGACAGCTAGAGAAGGGGTGGGGTCCCATGCCAGGGCTCCGGGAGGCGGCATTCTAAGGGCCTTTAACCCTGCTATTAACTAAAACATGAGCTTGCCTTCACCACGTACTTCACCTTTTCTGCCTAGCCTCTACCACCTAAATATCCAAGGTCAATCAAGTCCACTGGGATTACAGAAAACAGAGGCCAAAGTTCACAGAGATTACAGACTTTGAAGTAAAAGAATTAGGACTCGGATCAGGCTTTGAAGAGAGACGAGTGACTGCATGAAACAGTCCCTCGAGCTGGGGGGCAGGCGTGTGGGCACAGAGTCAGAGCAGGACCATGGTGTCTTTTCTTCTTCTTCCTATCCCGCGGCCAGGCTCCCCTCGGGCAGTGGAGTGTGGAAGATGCTCCCGGCTTTGTTCTCACCCTACTAAGACCAATTCTATCCTGTAAAATTTAGCCACTTTGGCAGGGACTTTATTACTTCACAGATCCCATTTTCTTTAGTCGTTGAGAGAACATTCTTACCTTGTGAATAAGACAAACACAAGACCACAGTCCACTTACCTTGTCATCTGTGGACAGCAGGCCTCCTTTTAACTTGTTGAAATATTTGTCAGTGTAAGACACAGCATCGCGAGCCCGGTGCAACATAAAGTCCCAGGTGCAGCGTTTCCTCTGCTCTCTGATCTCATATAAGTTAGCATTCAAAGCAAAATACCACCATTCTCGGCAGCTGAAATAATCCATAACAATGTAATCACTTCTTACAACAAAAGCAACGAAAAGGCTACCAATCTAGGACAATCCACATAACCCCACTCCTCTCCTGAGACATCTTTTCTCGTCAGCCACCAGTTTATATATTAGGCTCATCTTAATATTAAACCCACTAGGTGGAGAAGGCAAATCTGCCAAAGAACATCAAATAATAGATCCCAAATGTATATATCAATAACATAGTTCTCGATTGGTTTGAATTTTAATACCCGTCCCCTCCACTGACAGAATATTGAGGGCTGACTGTAAGGTAAATACCGTCTTAAGATAATTACCAAGGATGTGACTACTAAAGATTTTTTATTGAATACTTCTAACTAAAGACATGGAACTACATAGGATCTTTGAAAAGTTTTATTATATCACACTGGTCAAGTTTATCACTGCAACATGAAAATAGGATTCAGTTTTGCTATGGAGGCTGCAAAGAGTACTGTGTAAATGTTGACCAAACAACCTGGGAGAAAACACACGGGGAAGTGGGTTCAAAGAATATTCAAAGTATTTTAATACATACCAGATCCCACCAGAGCAGCATCAGCCTACTTGCTAAACGAGACTGAGAGGATCCTCTGAATTTTACTACACTCAGTCCAACAGTAAGCTGATGACACCAAATATACAGAAAGAATATCAACAATGATAAACAACGGGAATGGCATTCCAAGGACCAGAAAAAATCAATTGTACTTTTATCTCCAAATGAGGGTAAAGGACAGTGAGGCATATTTCTGATCTATGTACATAATAAGAGCAGACTCCCAAATGTATTTCATGACCACATTGAGAAGCCCTTACTTCTTAGATATCGCCACTTTGGGTTTCCACCTTCGGAACTTGACCTGCCTCTCCTTTCGTTCCAGCTCCTTGAGGAATTCCATGATTTGCCGGTATTGCAGCTTTTTATTAGAGGTTAAGAGATACTAGGTTAGAATTGGTTTGTTTCCTTTGCTCAATTAAGACCTATATCTAACAAGAACAATTCCCATTAGTTGATCCACTGAATTGAAACCCGGTGCAAACTGAAACACCAAAATATCAGCATCAAGTGGCATGTTTCTCTGAACACTGACAGTTAAGCCTATGCATTGCCGTATCGCTTGTATTTTTTGTTCAGCTCTTAAAAATATCAAAACAAAACTAGCCTCCTTTCCAATCCATACCACCAACTAATTAAAAAGAAAAAAAAAACTAACCTGAGATCAACCCATTTTAACTATGTAACAGATAGTGAGTTTTATACCTAACACAATTTTGGTCTGGAGGGAAATGGTCTCAGGTGAACTTTCTTTCCTGGTGAGGATACATTAATATCAAGACTTTCACGGCAGTCACCAGTGTGACAGTGAGTAGATGCCACTGAGAAGAAAGGGCATACCTGAGAGAGTTTCAAGGGAATGGTCTCCAGCTGAATATCACAATCAATACGGGGACTGTGCCGAGACCGCAGGGGCTTCTTGGAGCAGTTTCTCTTCAAAAGAGCAGATGCAAACACAGGTTCCAGGACGTAGTGATGGCTGCGACTCTCCATGCTCCTGGCCATGGCCTCCTGTGTGTCACAAGAACACCTGCTCTGCTCAGAATGGCTTTCCGTCTGGGAGTCACTCTTTTACAATGTTGGGGTTTTATGACAAACAGTGGAGCACAGTCACAGGCTGTGTCACAGCAGCAAATGTTTTTGTCTGTTTTGTTTTTATTCATTTTTATTCTTTTTATATGAGGACAGGATCTCACTATATTGTCCTGTCTGGTCTTGAACCCCTAGGCTCAAGTGATCCTCCCGCCTCCCAAAGTGCTGGGATTACAGGCATGAGTCCCTGGGCCTGGCCAACAGCAAATGTTTTTAGGATCAAGTAACATGTTGGTATGTTATCTAGTCAACAGTGTATTGTATCGACATCCAAAAACACTATAAAACTGGGTTATAAAACTCTCTAGTATTTCAAATTTTTTATTTATATTTCTTTTCTCTTTTTTTTTTTTTTTTTTTTTTTGAAACGAGTCTTGCTGTGTTGCCAGGCTGGAGTGCAGTGACGCAATCTCGGCCCACTGCAACCTCCGACTCCCTGGTTCAAGCAATTTTCCTGCTTCCGCTTCTCAAGTAGCTAGGATTACAGGCATGCACCACCATGCCCAGCTAATTTTTATATTTTTAGTACAGACAGGGTTTCACCATGTTGGCCAGGATAGTCTCCATCTCCTGACCTCATGATCCACCCACCTTGGCCTCCCAAACTGCTGGGATTACAGGTGTGAGCCACCGCGCCCAGCCTTTCTATTTCTTAATAGGTAATACACTCACATGGTTTAAAATTTTAAAGGGAAAAAAAGGTGAAATCTCTTTCCTGGTCTCATCCCCAGCCACCCACTTTACCTCCTCAGAGGCAACCAATGACACCAGCTTCTCATGTCTCCCACCCAAGCCATTCTGTACACATGCAGAGACATCTGTAATTTTCTGTTTTCCTCAACAAATGCTATAAATGCTGTTTTTACCTTAGTTTAACTTCATACTATATCTTAGAGACTATTACACAGCCATAAAGATCTTTACCTTTATTATTCATTGCTGCATATTGTTTTACTGTATGGATACAGTGTTTATGTAATCGAATTAAAACAAAAACCGGCCGGGCATGGTGACTCATGCCTGTAATCCCAGCACTTTGTGAGGCCAAGGCAGGTGGATCACCTGAGGTCACGAGTTCGAGACCAGCCTGGCCAGCATGGCGAAACCCCGTCTCTACTAAAAATACAAAAATTAGCCGGGCATGGTGGCATGCGCCTGTAATCCCAGCTACTCAGGACGCTGAGGCAGGAGAATCACTTAAACCCGGGAGATGGAGGTTGCAGTGAGCCAAGATCACACCACTGCACTCCAGCCCGGGCAACAGAGCGAGATGTCATCTCAAAAAAACAAAAAAGAAGAAGAAAAAAACCATCACGTACAACAGTATCCAAGCAAAAGATAACCCTGGGTGGGGGAAAAAATGAGCTATTTTCCCCCATTTCACTTAAACCACCTATAAATTATTTATAGAAGGATTAAACTGGCTGGGTGTGGTGGCTCACACCTGTAATCCCAACACTTTGGGAGGCCAAGGCAGGAAGATCACTTCAGGTCAGGAGTTCGAGACCAGCCTGGCCTGGCCAACATGGTGAAACTCCACCTCTACTAAAAATACAAACATTAGCTGGGCATGGCAGTGGGCGCCTGTAAACTCAGCTATTGGGGAGGCTGAGGCAGGAGAATTGCTTGCATCCAGGAGGCAAAGATCACAGTGAGCCAAGATTGCGCCACTGTACTCCAGCCTGTGCGACAGGGTGAGACTCCATCTCAAAAAAAAAAAAAAAAAGAAAAAAGAAAAGAAAAAAGATTAAACTGAGAGGTTTTTCAATCCTTCACAAACAATAATATTTTATATCTGATGATTTATGACTTTTTAAATATTGCTTAAGGGAACGCCACCAAAGTGAAGTTTAAACATAAATGCGGTAAGAAAGCTCCTCTTTAAGATTCAGTGCTGGTGCTCTGTTCATTTCAAATCTGGATGCCTAGGCCGGGTGTGGGGGCTCACGCCTATAATCCCAGCACTTTGGGAGGCCAAGCAGGAGGACTGCTTGAGCACAAGAGTTTAAGACCAGCCTGGACAACAGAGTGAGACCCCATCTCTACAAAAATAAATAAATAAATGATGGAAAAAATCTAGATGCATGACTATGTTACATGCACATGCAAACAGTGGAATACTATGCAGTAGTCAGAGCAATGAATTGGAAGTACAAACAGCAACATCTTAAAAACATAGCTTTAGTTGAATAAAATAAACCAAAGAAACCTACAGTCTAGCATAAATTTAAAACATACATAAACAAAGCACTATAAATTGTTCAAAGTCACATACTTATCAAGTACCTCAAGCAAACACACTTGAGAGTGAATGGCTTTGAGGAACAGTGGGTGGGAATGGGAATCAGACGCAGGAGACAAAAGCCTCAATGGCAGTGATCCGACGCCACTTCCCTTCCATGCTGTCTTGCAACAAAGCCCCCTGCCGAAATCATACCTGTAACTCCACCTGAGGCAAATCCCCCAGTAAAGTGCAATCGACATCCCAATAGATGCTAAATTCTGCTACGTCTAATTGCTTTTTCCGCATTAGTTTCTGTACCTAAGGTAAAAAAGACAAAGAAGAAAACAGGATGACTGTCTTTATTCGTGAATGTCATTCATTCAACAAATCATTTGTAAAAAATCATGTGGCAGGTACTTTACGTGGTGCTGTGGATATATAACTCAAACACGCTTCTGCTCTTACAGAGTTCAAAATCTAGCTAACTGGGGATACAAACATGCAAATACATAATTTTAATGACACAGAGGGAAGCAGAAGAAAAATCTATACGATGCTATGAGCAAACAAGAAAATGTCACTGTGCAGATGATTGTCGAAAGATGTAAAAGTTTCAGGCAAATGGTCAGGTAGGAGGAAAGGGCTGGGTCAACCATACAGTCCTCCCTCAGTATCCGCAGGGAGTTGGTTCCAAGAACCCCAAAGATACAAAAATCTGCAAATGCTCAAGTCTCTTAAAATGGCATAGTATTTGCATATAACCTACCCATATATCCTCCCTGTACACTTTAAATCATCTCTAGATTACTTACAATACCTCATACAATGTAAATGCTATGTAAATCATTGTTATACTGAATTTTCTTTTTTTTTTTTTTTGAGATGGAGTTAAACTCTTGTTGCCCAGGTTGGAGTACAACGGCACGATCTTGGCTCACTGCAACCTCCACCTCCCGGGTTCAAGTGATTCTCCTGCCTCGGCCTCCTGAGTAGCTGGGATTACAGGCATGCGCCACCACGCCCGGCTAATTTTTTTATTTTTAATAGAGATGGGGTTTCACCATGTTTCCCAGACTGGTCTTGAATCTGTGAGCTCAGGCGATCTGCCCGCCTCGGCCTCCTGAAGTGCTGGGATTACAGGCATGAGCCACTGCACCCAGCCAGAGGGGGAGTATTTTTGATCCTCTGTTGGTAGAATCATGGATATGGAACCTGAGGATACAGAAGGGCGACCGTACAAAAGGCCTGATATCTTCAGGGAACAGTGAGTCTATCTGTGTAACTGGAACACTGGATGTATGGGGTGGGGGCAGTATTGGTACATGTGGATGAATGCATATTTGGGATGAGGAGTGAGCTAAGAGTTGAGAAAAGTAGCTTGGAATGTTACTAGGTGCACTGGGTTGAATGGTGTCCTCCCTTCCCAAAAAAAAAAAAAAAAAGTCATAACCACACAGAAGCGTGTATGTCACCTTATTTGAAAATTATGTCTTTGCAGATGTAATCAAATTAAGAGGTCATACTGGTTTAGTGGAGGCCCTCATCTTATGGGTATTGGAGGCCCTCATCTAATGGGTACTGTCCTTACAAGAAGAAAAACGACACAGGGAGAAGGCCACGTGAAGACGGAGGCAGAGGCTGCGTGAAGCACCTGCAAGCTGAGCAACCTCAGTGACCGCCAGCAGCTAGCCAAGGAGAGATGCACGGGACAGTTTCTCCCCTCAGCCTCCAGAAGGTACTGATCTGGCCACAACCCCTTGACTTCAGACCTCTCGTCTAGAGAATAAATTTACATTGCTTTAAGCCATCTGGTTTGTGGCAATCTGTTAGGGCTGCCCTAGTTATCAAATTCATTAGGAAAGGAAGTTTATGCCACGCTAAGGTGTTTGGACTTCAGGCCTTAAGTGATGCGGAGCTGCTGAACATTTTGATGCAGGCAGGTAACACGACCAGGTATGTGTTTCAGAAGAAGAAGTCTGGTGACGGTGTAAAGTAGGGCTTTCCCTTCAGTGTGCCAGAAAAAAATGAGTTATGAGTGCCTCAAGTATGAGCCAGTGTATGGGATCAAGTTACATCTTAGAAACATGTGGTTACTCTGAGCTGGCCACTTCCAGCCCCAAGCAGCCACAACCATTTGCCCCCGTGTACTATACAAATACTATCTTTTTACTATGTGGGTTCTGACACGGAAAACACTGGAAAGCATTGGTACAGGACAAATAGAAAGATCCTGGAGATCACAGAACAGCGTATTTCATTAGTCCAGGTAAAACCTGACAGCATCCTGCAGGGTGACGGTCATATGAGGATGGACAGGAAGAGCTATGTTTGAGATGCTTTGTAGGAAAAAGTAGCAGGACCGTGTGAATAACTAGATATGGAAATTGAAGAGTAAGAAGTGAAAGGAGGAGCACACAGCTTCTAGAGATCAGTGTGGCAGGCAGGAGCACAGGGTGAGGAGCAGGGATGGCACAGTCTTCCATGAAGGGCCAGAGAGTCAACAGCTTCGACTCTGCAGGCCATGCAGTCTCTGCTGCAACTACAGTACTCCACCATGGACAACACTAATGAGCACAGCTGGGACCTAAAACACCTTTATTTACAAAAACAGGTGAGAAGCCAGACTTGGCCACAAGTCATAGTTTGCCAAGCCCTAATTTAGAGTCGGTCCACCTGTGTTCAAGGCCTGGTTCCACTTTTCACTCCACCTCTTATGCTGCAGTGTCCTCAGTAGGGTTATTAGGATCACAGCAGTGGTGAAAATCAAGGCTAATTGAATGAGTTAAATCATGGAAAGTGCTAAGAACAGTGTCTGCCATATAAAAGTACTCAAAACTGTTAGTTATTATTGGTTTTTACATTCAGTAAAATGTTAGGGAATAAAGAAAAATACTTCATTTGGGGGACAAAATGGGCAGATGGAATACACAGGATCATTCTGGTAGTTATGACAAGCTGTGGTATAACATGAAATGTATTTGATCTTTGTCCCAGGTTCCTGGCACAGAGTTCCTAAAACCCTTGGAAGTTCCTGACAGGAGTGTCATTGTTGTTCATAAAAACCTCATGATCACACCTCAGTATATGCTAATTAAGTGACTTTTGATGGGGTCCCTAGACAGCCTCAAGATGGGGCTCATCACGAAAAGATCAAGTAATTAGAGGGTTGGGCCTTTCAGTGCCACTCACTGACCTCTGGTTGGTGGCACTGGAGATTAATCTGCATAAAAACTTTGAACCATAAGATCTGCTAAGCTTCCAAGTTGCTGAACACTGGAGCAGGGCGTGGCCCTCTTTATCTAGATATTCACCTGTATCCTCATAGCATCCTTTATTATAAACCAGCAAACGTAAGTAAAGTGTTACCCTGAGTCCTGTGAGCCATCCTAGCAAATTACCAAACCTGAGGAGGGGAATTGTGGGAACTCCAACTTCTAGTCAGAAGCACAGGTCACAACCTGGGCCTTGTGACTCGCATCTGAAGTGGAGGGTGGTCCTATGGGACTGAGCCCTTACCCGGCAGGGTCTGCAGTAACCCAATAGTGTCAGAATTGACTTAAACTACAGGATACCAACTTAGTATGTGATGGAGAATTGCTTGGTGTGTGGGGGAAAACCCTCACACACCTGGTGTCAAAAATGTTTTTTGTGTAGCATGTGAAGAAACAGAGTGTTCTGAGACAAGCGGTAGTTTTAAGAAAACCACGAATATGAAGGTCAAAGGGTGGAGAATGGAGTTCAAAATGTGGAAGCCATCAGCAAATATTCCCTGGTGGTAGGTACGACTATGAAACAGAGTGAGTTTACCCAGGGAGTGTACGTAACACGAGAAGAAAATCAAACACAAAATCCTTTCTGCCTCTTAGTTTCTTTGTGCATAAAATGAAAGTGATATAACCAAAGGTCAGAGAAAATTCCCTGTTTCCCTATTTCAGCAAATTTGATTTGCTGCAAACACACAAGAGACACCCATGCCTACCACAGAAGGCAATGGAAAAGAATGTGATTCATTTACATAACACAAAATGGCAAAAGGCAGAGCCCCAAATTCCTAGAGCATGGCTTTCTTCCTGCTTTGTCATCACATTTCATACTCACAGGCTCATTCACAGCATTTTGCATGGACACATTCTTAATGCAGATGCCAAACGCAAAAGGATGGGAGGGATTGGTGACACCATCTTCAAAGCGTAAATGGACATCTTGAATTTTTAACTGCAAAGAGAAAAAAGAAAAAGCAGCTGATGCACCTGCAGAATAGTGTTCCAAAGAAAAGAAGAAAGAAAAAGCATTTAAATAACTGCTGTGGGTGAAATACTATAGTTAGGGGTCAAACTGCCCTTGAGCCCTTGAGCCACTAAAGGAAACCACAGCAGGCACTTTATACAAACACATCACACACATATCCAGTATCCTGTAAGTTCCTAAGAGTGTTACAATAACTCTCTTGTTATGTCATGTTATAATATGTTATATTATGTTATAATAACTCTCTTGTGATTTTTTACCAAAAGAGCTCCAATTGGCCGGGCGCGGTGGCTCAAGCCTGTAATCCCAGCACTTTGGGAGGCCGAGACGGGCAGATCACAAGGTCAGAAGATCGAGACCATGCTGGTTAACACGGTGAAACCCCGTCTCTACTAAAAAATACAAAAAACTAGCCGGGCAAGGTGGCAGGCACCTGTAGTTCCAGCTACTCAGGAGGCTGAGCCAGGAGAATGGCGTAAACCCGGGAGGCGGAGCTTGCAGTGAGCTGAGATACGGCCACTGCACTCCAGCCTGGGCGACAGAGCTAGACTCCGTCTCAAAAAAAAAAAAAAAAAGAGCTCCAATACTTCCATTAAATCATTTCAGAAGACATCTTTTAAAAAGCAATTAAAGTAACGCCACTGTATACAGACAATTGTTCCTCCTGCTCTGCTGATATCTTCATCTTGCCTCTATGTCCCCACATCTGGACCAAGGAAACCAGTACAGCACATAAACTTTGTATGTATGTACATATGTACGTATTTATTTCCCTTGGCCCCTCCCTGTAAGTGGGCTACAGAAAAGGCACTCTGCTTCAGTGAATTAAAAAATAACAACAGGCTGAGCACAGTGGTGCATGCCTATAATCCCAGCACTTTGGGAAGCTGAGGCAGGAATATTACTTGAACCCAAGAGTTAGAGACCAGCCTAGGCAACATAGCAAGATCTCACTTCTACTAAAAAATTTTTTTAAATAGCCAGGTATGATGGCACGAGCCTGGAGTCTCAGCTACTCAGGAGGCTGAGGCAGGAGGATTGTTTGAGCCCAGGAGATAGAGGCTGCAGTAAGGTATGATGGCGCCACTGCACTCCAGCCTAGGCAACAGA
Organism: Mandrillus leucophaeus; assembly: GCF_000951045.1. Lineage (NCBI taxonomy): Eukaryota > Metazoa > Chordata > Mammalia > Primates > Cercopithecidae > Mandrillus > Mandrillus leucophaeus. The sequence goes on from NW_012105586.1 coordinate 2,045,073, forward strand.
GTGAGATTATGTGTTAATAATAACGACAACAGAAAGTAAAAAGACAATCCACAGAATAGGAGAAAGTATTTGCAAATCTGATAAGAATCTGGTATTCAGAATATACAGAGAGCTCTTATAACTCAACAATAAAAAGATAAACTGATTTGTAAAATAGGCAAAGGATGGCCAGGCGCAGTGGATCACTCCTGTAATCCCAGCACTTCGGGACGCCGAGGAAGGTGGATCACCTGAGGTCAGGAGTTCGAGACCAGACTGGCCCACATGGTGAAACCGTGTCTTTACTAAAAACACAAAAAAATCAGCTGGGCATGGTGGCAGGCACCTGTAGTCCCAGCTACTTGGGAGGCTGAGGCAGGAGAATGGCATGAATCCGGGAGGCAGAGTTTGCAGTGAGCCGGGATCGCGCCACTGCACTCCAGCGTAGGCAACAGAGCGAGACTGTCTCAAAAAAAACAAAAAAATTAGCCAGGCACGATAGCGCAGGCCTGTAATCCCAGCTACTCAGGAGGCTGAGGCAGGAGAATCGCTTGAACCTGGGAGGCAGAGGTTGCAGTGAGCCAAGATCACGCCACCGCATTCCAGCCTGGGTAACAGAGAAAGACTCCAACTCAAAAAAATAAATAAATAAATAAATTGTGGCAAAGGATTCAAATAGATATTTCTCCAAAAAAATAGATACACAAGTGGCCAGTAAATATACGGGAAAATATTCAGTATCCTTAGCCATTAAGAAAATGCAAATCAAAACCACAGCAAGACCATCATTTCACACCCACTAGCACACAATCAATAATAAATGTTTGATTTTTGGTGTTTTTTTTTTTTTGTTACTTTTTTTCTTTATGTCCTGAATGGTGTTAGAGAAAATGTTATCTCACCATTTCTGCAGGCTTTTTTTTTTGAGATGGAGTCTCGCTTTGTTGCCCAGGCTGGAGTGCAGTGGTATGATCTTGGCTCACTGCAAACTCTGCCTCCTGGGTTCAAGTGATTCTCCTGCCTCAGCCTCCCCACGAAGGAGCTGGGAGGACGGGCACACGCCACCATATCTAGCTAATTTTGTATTTTAGGCTGGTCACGAACTCCTGACCTCAAGTGATCCGCCTGCCTTGGCCTCCCAAAGTGCTGGGATTACAGGCGTGAGCCACCGAGCCCAGCCCCATAATCAATAATAAACGTTGATGAGGATATGGAGAAACAAAACGCTCATACATTGCTGGTGAAATCGTCAAATAGTGCAGCCTCTTTGGAAAACAGTTTGGTAGTTCCTCAAAAAGTAAACAGAGTTAACCCATCATTCGGCAATTCTACTCCAAGATATCTATTTGAGACAACTGAAAACATGTTCACCCAAAAACCCTGTACACAAATGTTTACAGCAATATTATTCATAACAGCAAAAAGGAGAACCAACCCCAATGTCCAGCAACTCACGAATGAATAAACAAAATGTCACATGTCCTGAGAAATGCAAGAACTCTCAACAAGAACATTCCCTTCAAAAGAGACTTGACCAACTTTAATATGGCTTCTGGCAGCCTGAGGCCACGTCCCTGGGAACAACACAGTCCCCTATTGAGTTCCTGCCTGGTAAAGCTCAGGACTATCAAAAGAACGTACCCTTTATTCCAGCCAACACCTGACATAGGCCCCTGACCTCCCTTTCTTATAGCATATTTACTGAAAAGGGTTTCTAGGTTTACAGAGCTATTCAATTGTGCCATTTCTTCGAGAGATGTGTATGTACAGGTCAAGTATCCCTCATCCGAAAGGCTTGGGACAAGAAGTGTTTTGGATTTCATTTTTGGGGGAATTTTGAAATATTTGCATTATACTTAACCAGCTGAGTATCCCAAATCCAAAAATACAAACTCCAAAATGTTCCAATGAGCATTTCCTTTGAGTATCATGTGGGCACTCAAAAAGTGTCAGACTTTGGAGGATTTCGGATTTTCGGATTTGGGAAGCTCGACTTGTATCTCCTACAGCTCAGGAGTCTCTTTCTCAAGGACCTGAAAGCCATTCCTTTGAAATGTAATCATCAGGAAGGGTAGGGCCTCAATCTCCCAGTCTGAGGGAGGATCGAATCCTAACTTTGATCACTGCCAGCAGACACAGCTAGCCTAATGACATTCACAGCGACCAACGCCTTGTAATTTTTCACTTGAGTACCCACTCACTCTACCTCCCTGCACCCTCAAGCTCCCTTTAAAAGGCCCAGCTACCTCCGCACAAGTCAGCCTGGAGCTCGGCTGTCAGTAGTTACTGAGTAAAATCTGTTTTTATTGCTCTGACGTTTGGCTTTGTTTAATCTTTGACAATCCATACAATGGAATATATGATTCAGTCATAACAAGGAATGAAGTGCTGAAACATGCTACTACACAGATGACCCTTGAAAACATCATGTCAAGTGAAAATGGCCAGGCCATATATTATATGATTCCATTTAGATGAAATGTCTAGAATAGGCAAATCTAGAGAGAAAGTAGATTAGTGATTGACAGGAGCTGAAGGAAGAGGGGAATTGGCAATGACTACTTTTTTAAATTATTATGATTTTTTTAAGATACAGGGTCTTGGTCTGTTGCCCCGACTGGGGTGCAGGGGCACTATTATAGCTCACTACAGCCTTGCAGCCCAACTCCTGGGCTCAAGTCATCCTCCTGCCCCAGCCTTCCAAGTAGCCGGGATTACAGGTACATGCCACCAAGCCCAGCTTTGGCAGTGACCACCAGTTGGGATGATGAAAATGTTCTGGAATTATTTAGCGGTGACCAATGCACAACCTTGTAAATATACTTAAAAAAACACTAAATTGCACACTTTAAAAGACTGAACTTTCTGACATAAGAACTATATCTCAATAAAATTATTTAAACTAAGATAAAATAAAAATAGTGACTAATCTTTTAAAATTTGTTTGTCAAAGTTCGGAAAGTTATGAAACCAAAAACCTCAGACTATAATTTTTGGGAACATGACATACACTGAACACATTTGGCCTGTGTCACATTGGCACTGCAAGAAAATTCTAAACCTAGTAAGTATGCACAAACTCTTATAACACTCATGAAAATCAGTGGGACCCTGATCAAGTTTTTGAGGATGAAACAAAATTAAAATTGAAGTAGAAAACATGGCCAAGGCCAACAGCCCCAGTCCTGTAACTTGTCAAATTGCCACCAGATACACCAGCAAGAGGTTAGGTATTTTAGTGAGCTGTTCGCAAATTCACAACTCACTCTGTCATCAACTAGAGACGAGGCATCTAACCTCTCTCATTTTACAGGTGAAGAAATTGAGACCAGAGAGGTGAAGTGATTTGCCCTGAAGCCATATAGTCATCAAGGCTCAAGTAACCTGGATTCTTAGGAGATAAATCCTTTAGCAGGTGGGATTCCAACATTCAAAAAGAAAGTGCGGGAAGTGAAATGGAAGAGATGTGAAAACTCCTTCTCATGCCAGCTGAAGCAAGAAAACTCTATGTCTGCCACAGAGCGTAGGACTTGCTTTTCAGGTTTTCCCCTTGGCACAGCCCACAAAAGGGCAGACCTGAGCAGCCAGCCCCATCTACACCCTAGATCAGCTGAACCCACGAGAAACGAGAAACTAAGAAGAGAAACACATTTAAACCTGAGAAATCCCTCTCATGTTGACACTTTTATAAAAGTCAGCAGGACTTACTTCAATATTCTCCACAATCCTCGTAACTACGGAGGCGGTAACTGAATACCAATAGGACTCCCCTTTCTGCTGGCGTTCATTCTACAAAGGCAAGAGTCAGCGTTAGCTCAATCTAGTGTTCTTGCTCATCTTACACGTGTCACCACAACTGCTCTTATGGCCCAAAAGATCTCTGCCTTGCCTTCCATTTCTCCTCTAGGGCTTGAAGTAGTGCTTTCTTGCGTTCCCTTTCCAACAGCTTCTCCTTTTCATCATTGAAATCCTGTACTTTTTCTGGGGCTCCAATTAAGTGAAGGCTGGAGATGGAGATCACCCAAGGGTCCACATGGGGGCGATAAAAGGGAATCTGAAGGGTTACTTTCCCAATGAAGCCTGGAAGGAGAAGGAAAGTCTCGTTCACTGTCTGCACATTTTTAATTCTTTCCATTTTTTGGTATTTTCACAATTTTGTTTAAGGAGCATGGATTGCTGTCATTACTTTTTTTATTTATTTAAAACAACAGCCAGTAGGCTCTTGCACATGTGAAACAAGTGTTAGGAGGCTGACATCTGTAAGAACAAGGTATAATCACTTATGTAAGCTGGAAAAAGTTTGTGAAGACTTCACCCCATCAACAGCAACATCCCTCCTCTAGAAACCATCTCCTTTTCCAAGTGGAATACATCTTACACTTCCCTAGAGTGTCTTTCCTCCCCGGCTCCCGCACAAGCCCACGGACACTAAACTCATGTATTGTTCATTATTCCTTGTCTGGTTGATAAGTACTAGTTGGGAGTCATCAGACCTATGATATATCCAATCTTGAACATCCTCACCACAAACTAAAACGTAGGTAACATGGCACTGGCCTTCTCTCAATAAAGAATTCTGATTCTTCATGAGAACCTGGGCTGATGAGAAAGCCAAATGGCTCGGTAGAATTGTGATACTTATTTCCCAAGTTCTTCCATTTCTAGCCAAGCCTCCTAGAATACAAGCTTTCTTTATATTCAATTTATAAGAGTCAAGCTATGTTGCCCAGGCTGGTCTTGAACTCCTGGCCTCAAGTGATCCTCCTGCCTCAACCTCCCAAAGTGCTGGGATGCCAGGTGAAAGCCACCAAGCCCAGTCCAACAATGGTATTTTTAATGACAACATCAAGTGATCAACTGTGTAATCCAGTAATAAATTCAGAAATTTAGCTGGGCTTGGTAGCACGTAGCTGTATTCAACCATTTCAACTAATAGCTGGGGAAGCTGAGGCAGGAGGAAGTTCAAAGCTGTAGTGAGCTATGATAACATCCCTGCACTCCAGCCTGGGTGACAAAGCAAGACCCTGTCATAAATGAATGAATGAATGAATGAATGAATGGAGGCCAGGCGTGGTGGCTCACGCCTGTAATCCCAGCACTTTGGGAGGCTGAGGCAGGCAGATCACCTGAGGTCAGGAGTTCAAGACCAGCCTGGCCAACAAGGTGAAGCCTCATCTCTACTAAAAATACAAAAAAATTAGCCGGGCGTGGTGGGGCACACCTGTAGACCCAGCTGCTCTGGAGGCTGAGGCAGAAGAATTGCTTGAATCCAAGAGGCAGAAGTTGCAGTGAGCCGAAATCGCACCACGGCACTCCAGCCTGGGTGACAGAGCGAGACTCCGTCTCAAAAAAAAAAAAAAGGAAAAGAAAAAAGAAAAAGAAAAAGAAAAATGAAAGGGGAAAGAAAAGGAAACCCTGAATGTAGAACAGAGGTTCTCACATTTTAGGAAACATAAGAATCACCTGGAGTGCTTATTAAACACATAGGTTCAATGACATTCCCTCAGAGATTCTGATTTACTCGGTCTGGGGATCACCTGACCTCCCTACCACCATCACAAGGTCATCCTGATACGAGTGGCCCAAAGACCACACTCTAAGACTGGCATAATCTCTAACATTTGCTATATCCTTCCTCTAACTGGTCAACTCGATACAAACTCCAGGGCTCTCAGTTTTCACACCCCAAACAATTTAAGACTCAAATTTCCTCCCCGTCCTTTAGTTCCACATACCAGCTTTGACTTCAAATGGTAATTCCAATTCTTTCAAGGCATCTTTCTTTAATGGCAAGTTTTCTAATTCAACAGCACCTAAAAATAAAAACAGCATCATGAAATATCCATTTAACAAATACAGAAGGCCACCTACTACTGTGTGTAAAACATTGAAGGTTAAAGGGAAAGTTTTACATCTAGAACAGACTACATCATGTGTAGGTTAAAGTTTTACATCTAGAACAGGCTATATCATGTGTAGGTTAAAGGGAAAGTTTTACATCTAGAACAGGCTATATCATGTGGAGGTTGAAATTTTATATCTAGAACAGGCTATATCATGTGTAGTGCTACCACCAGCCCATACGCTTCATCTAAACGAATTTCCAGGCCATCTGCTCTAACGTCTACATGAGAGCTGAAGCTTAGGCGCTGATGAAGAGTTATGACCAAGAGTTACATTTTCCGTAACAGGCCAGATAGTAAATATTTTAGGGTTTATATGATGTCTGTTGCGTATTCTCCTTTTATTTTTTTTTTTTTATGAACCTTCAAAAATTCAAAACCCATTCTTAGTCTGCCAGCCAGATCTGGCCCACTGGCCCCTTTGCTGACCCCTCGCTTAGGCTAGTATTTACCAGAGAAACATCAAAATCTGACTCATCTAGGATGAAATGCAGGCTCCTGGGTCCCACCCACAGACCAACTAACTCAGAATCTCTGGGATTGAAGCACAGAAATTTGCAGTTTCTAACAAGTTCCTTCCACCCTCAATCCCTCCCCAAAATGACTATAGCACATACAGTATTCAAAAGTCTATGATCTAATTAAATGAAACTGGTCTTCAAAAGGAATTATACTCTTCTCTTCTGGGAGAACTTCTTAGCACCTCTACTTACAAGTGTAATAACTGATCAGAAAGCAAAGGAAGGAACAGGACTGAGAGGTGAGAATGTGCTAGCAGGCCTCAGCATCCACTGTGGCGGCGCTTGAGGAGCCCTTCAGCCGGCCACAGCACCGTGGGAGCCCCTCTCTGGGCTGGCTGAGGCCGGAGCCTCCTCCCTCTGCTTGCTGGGAGGTGTGCAGGGAGAGGCGCACGCGGGAACCCAGGCGGGAACCCGGGCTGCATGCTGTGCTGGCTGGCCGGTGTGAATTCCGGTGGGCAGGGGCGCGGGCTCAGCAGGCCCCGCACACGGAGCCGCGGGCCGGCACCGCGGCCCAGGGCAATGAGGGGGTTAGCACCCGGGCCAGCAGCTGCAGAGGTTGCCCTGGGTCCCGCAGCAGTGCTGGCCCGCCCACCCTGCACTCAAATTCTTGCCAGGCCCTAGCTGCCTCCCCATGGGACAGGGCTGGGGACCCGCAGCCTGCAGTGTCTGAGCTCCTCCCCCTGCGGTGGGCTCCCTGGCGGCCTGAGCCTCCCCGACAGGCACGGCCCCCTGCTCCCCTGCTCCCCTGCTCCGTGGCGCCGGGACAGCCCAAGGTCTGAGGAGTGCAGGCGCAGCTCCGCACTGGCAGGCAGCTCTGCCTGAAGCCTGGTGCAGGATCCACTGGGTGAAGCCAGCTGGGCTCCTGAACTGGATGGGGACTTGAAGAACTTTTATATCTAGCCAGAGGATCGTATGTGCACCAATCAGCACTCTGTGTCTAGCTCAGGGTTTGTAAATACACCAATCAGTACTCTCTGTCTAGCTCAAGAATTGTAAACGCACCAATCAGCACTCTGTGTCTAGCTCAGGGTTTGTAAATACACCAATCAGCACTCTGTGTCTAGCTCAGGGTTTGTGAATACACCAATTGCTACTCTGTATCTAGCTAACCTAGTGGAGACTTGGAGGACTAGCACTCTGACTCTGTGTCTAGCGCAGGGATTGTAAATGCACCAATCAGCACTGTGTCTAGCTCAAGGTTTGTAAACACACCAATCGGTACTCTGTGTCTAGCTCAAGGTTTGTAAATGCACCAATTGGTACTCTGTATCTAGCTAACTAGCACTCTGTGACTCTGTGTCTAGCTCAAGGATTGTAAACGTACCAATCAGCACACTGTCAAAACAGACCAATCAGCTCTCTGTAAAATGGACCAATCAGCAGGATGTGGGTGCGGCCGGATAAGGGAATAAAAGCAGGCTGCCCCAGTCAGCAGTGGCCGCTCAGGTCCCCTTCCACATTGTGGAAGCTTTGTTCTTTCGCTCTTTGCAGTAAATCTTGCTGCTGCTCACTCTTTGGGTCCACGCTGTCTTTATGAGCCGTAACACTCACTGCGAAGGTCTGCAGCTTCACTCCTGAAGCCAGCGAGACCACGAACCCACCAGAAGAAAGAAGCTCCAGACACATCTGAACGTCTGAAGGAACAAATTCCGGACACCCCATCTTTAAGAACTGTAACACCGTGAGGGTTCGCAGCTTCATTCTTGAAGTCAGTGAGACCAAGAACCCACCAATTCCAGACACAGGACCACCACTGAAAATTCTTTTCAGACCCAGCTTTTATGACTTAAACCCAAAAGTGAACAAACAAGAGGGCAGCTAGATCCATCACTCTCCTGGCTATGCAAGCCATTTGCCCTCACATATACAGAGCCCTGCTCTGTGGGAGGCACTGTAATGGCCACTAGAAATGTAAAAAGAGAAGGCAGAGTCCCCAACCTTAAATCACTGCCATTGTTTTTACAAAATCGAGCGACACGAGGCAATTTTTGAGCAACCTAAGTCTGTGTGAGATATACATTTTTCAAGAACAGGAAGTACAGACAACCACCATTAGTTGGTAAGAAATGCAAGACAGCCTTTTACTCCAAGTACAAAATAATGCAGAAGATGTGATTATGTTTCCCTTTAAATGACTGTTCAGGACTTCTGGGTTACTGGTTTCTAAAAAATTCAGGCCAGGTGCGGCAGCTCACACCTGTAATCCCAGCACTTTGGGAGGCTGAGGCTGGGAAATCGCTTGAGCCCAGGAGTTCAAGACCAGCCTGGGCAACACAGCAAGACCCCAACTCTACAATAAATTTTTAAAAATTAGCCAGGCATGGTAGCACGCACCTGTAGTCCCAGCTACTGGGGAGGCTGAGGCAGGAGGATCGCTTGAGCCCAGGAGGTCAAGGCTGCAGTGAGCTATAATTGCACAACTGCACTCCAGCCTTGGTAACAGAGCTAGACCCTGTCTCTAAAAAGAAAAAGGGGGAAAAAAAAAAAGAAGAAAATTCAAATCTAGCAACTTGGCAGATTCTGAACAAATACAATCAATTTATTTTTTGATTTTTGCAGGAACATTTGTCCTCATGGGCCATGCCCCCCGACCCCACCACCATACCTTAAGACTAACGGAAAGGAAAAGTTTATAACCCCAGTGAAACAACCCCATATCCACATTTGGGGAGAAAATGAACATAAGGGGGAAAAAAATCATGAAACATTTCCCTTAGTTGAAATAGACTTAAAGGTGACAATTAAATAGTTTCTTCTTTTGAATAGTATGATTTACACTTCAAACCGCCTTATTTTTATTTTTATTTTGAGATGGAGTCTCGCTTTTGTCGCCCAGGCTAGAGTGCAATGGCGCGATCTCGGCTCACTGCAACCTCCACCTCCTGGGTTCAAGCGATTCTCCTGTCTCAGCCTCCTGAGTAGCTAGGACTACAGGGGCCCACCACAACACCCGGCTAATTTTCTGTATTTTTAGTAGAGATAGGGTTTCACCATATTGATCAGGCTGGTCTTGAACTCCCAACCTCAAGTGATCTACCCACCTTGGCCTCCCAAAGTGCTGGAATTACAGGCGTGAGCCACTGCACCCAGCCCGAACCACCTTACTTTTCAATGCCCAAATCTGTCACAAAGGCAGGTGAGCTCTGGGCTTCCCTGGCAGCTGTACAACCCTGGGAAAGGAAAGGGAATTACAGGCAACTCACACCACGAAAAATTAAAGCTGAAGCATGGAGGGCAAAGGAGAAGATCTAGAAAGGACAGAGAGAATGTAAAGGAAAAAATGAGAAGAAACAACAGCCTACACCAAGCCAAAAGCAAAGGAATCCAGCGAACCAGCACGGCCGTAGTTTAAGACTGAAGATTTCCTAGTCCCCACCCACTCAAATATGAACCCACGACTGGCCCTGCAGGGAAAGGTCCCTCCAAAGAGCCAAGCAAAAAAGCACCCAAAGTACCGAGTGCTTTATAAATGATAATGTTGGTCACTTACTCCAGGCAGACATTACACACTTACTCACGGATGTCTCATCCAAAAACTCCTCATCTCAGGCTAGCAAGAAATCTACTCACTAAACTGGGAGTAATTTAGAGGTTGGTCATTTCTTAGTAATTTCTAATGGCTACTGAATCCTCTTCCCTCTGCTCCAGGTTAAAGAATCAACCTAACGTTAGAAGCTTATAAAAACAAAAAGGAGGGAAATGGAAGTTTTGGGTTACAAATATACGATATGGCCCCAGGCTGAAGTTCAGACTCTGACGTGATACTGGCAGCCTCTACCTTCTTTTTTTTTTTTTTGAGACAGAGTCTCACTCTGTTGACCAGGCTGGAGTGCAGTGGCGCGGTCTCAGCTCGCTGCAACCTCCGCCCCCTGGGTTCAAGCAATTCTCCTGCCTCAGCCTCCCAAGTAGCTGTGATTATAGGCACCTGCCACCGTGCCTGGCTAATTTTTTTTATATTTTTAGTAGAAGCGGGGGTTTCGCCATCTTGGCCAGGCTGGTCTTGAACTCCTGACCTCAAGTGATCCACCTGCCTCAGCCTCCCAAAGTGCTGGGATTACAGGCGTGAGCCACCTACCTTCTGGCCCCAAACCATTTCAAAAACATCCTGCAAGTTTTCAGCCTCTGCTCACAGGGTGCATTCCACCTGGAATGTGGGGACCTGCCCAGTGCCACCTATGGAAATCCTGCTAAAATCCACTCAAGACTGGGTGCAGTGGCTCACGCCTACAATCCCAGCACTTTGGGAGGCCAAGGCAGGAGGACTGCTTGAGCCCAAGTGTTCAAGGCCAGCCTTGGCAACATGGTAAAACCCTATCTCTACAAAAAATAAAACAAATAGCTGGACCTATGGTGGGACATGCCTGTAGTCCCAGCTACTCAGGAGGCTGAAATGGAAAGATCGCTTGAGCCCAGAGAGGTTAAGGGTGCAGTGAGCTGTGATGGTGCCACTGCACTCCTGGGGTGATAGAGCAAGACCCTGTCTCCAAAACAAAAAAAAAAAGAAAAAGAAAGAAAAAGAAAAAGATCCACTCAAAAAGCTATCTCCATAACCTTCCCAGAGTCCTACAGGCAGAATGGACAGCTCTCTTCCTTCACACCCCCTCATATGATGCCTGTATTTCCAGAATAACCATTTAATCTATACTTCCTTGTATTACTGTATAATTTGTCTCCCAAACAGGTTAACAGTCCTCTAAGATCAGGGACTATAGAGGTGGAATAAGAAGATGGGCGCGGTGGTTCATGCCCATAATCCCAGCACTTTAGGAGGCCAAGCAGGAGGATCACTTGAGCCCAGAGTTGCAGACCAGCCTAGGCAACATAGTGAAACCCTGTCTCTACGAAAAATAAAAAATTACCCAGGCATGGTGGCATGCACCTATAGTCCCAGCTACCCTGGAGACTAAGGCAGGAGGATCACTTGAGCCCAAAAGTTCAAGGCTGCAGTGAGCTATGATCCTACTACTGCATTCTAGCCTGGGTAACAGAGTGAGACTCTCTCTCAAATGAAAAAAAAAAAAAAAAAAGAATAGCAGCTACCATTTAGTGTGGTCTTACTGTGTCCATGCACTTCACACACATTATCTCATTTAATCCTCACAACAATACAAATAAATAATAGTAGTTTCTCCCTGATAACTTTTATATTTTTAGTAGAGATGGGGTTTCACCATGTTGCCCAGGCTGGTCTAGAACTCCTGGCTTCAAGTGATCTGCCCACCTTGGCCTCCCAAAGTGCTGGAATTACAGGTGTGAGCCACCATGCCCAGCATCAATAAATATTTTTGAATGACTGAACAATGAACTTTTTTTTTTTGAAACAGGGTCTTGCTCTGTTGCCCAGGCTGGAGTGCAATGGCAAGAACACAGCTCAGTGCAGCCTCGACCTCCTAGGCTCAAGCAATCCTCCTTGAGCCTCCCAAGTAGCTGGAACCACAGGTGTGCACCACAACACTCAGCTCATTTTTTTTTTTTTTTTTTCAGAGAAGGGATCTCACCACGTTGTCCAGGCTAGTCTTAAACTTCTGGTCTCAGGTGATCCTCTGGCCTTGGCCTCCCGAAGTGCTAGGATTACAGGCGTGAGCCACCACACCCAGCCTCAATAAATGTTTTTGAATGACTGAACAAGTGAAAATTTTGAGGGGGAAAGGGTCTTGCTCTGTCACACAAGCTAGAGTGTAGTGGAGGGAACACAACTCCATGTAACCTCAACCTCTCCAGCTCAAGCGATCCTCCCACCTCAGCCTCCCAAGTAGCTGGGACCACAGGCACGCGTCACCACACCCAGCTAATTTTTTTTTTTTTTTTTTTGTAGAAAAGGGATCTCACCATGTTGCCCAGGCTAGTCTTGAACTCCCGGCTTCAGGTGATCCTCTCATGTTACTTTGTATTTTGTTTATTGTCTTTAAGTCTATCTCCATTCTTAAACAACTCATGTTACTTTGCATTTTGCTACTTTTCGTATGTGGATACAACACACACACACACACACACACACACACATATATATACAATCTCTTTGAAGTCCAAACTGCCAGCCAATCCAATCACACAGTGATGACTATGAGGATGGATGATGACAGCTAACATTGTCTGAGAGCCTACAATATACCAAGAACAGCTCTAAGCTCTCTGACCCACATTAATTTCTCAGTCCTCAGAACCTTACGAGATAGTTAATATTATCTCCAATTCACAGAAAGGGAGAGTGAAGCATGAAGAAACTGAGTAACCTGCTCACGTTACTGGCAAATGGAAGAACTGTGATTCAAACACATAGTTTAGCTAAAAGAATCAATACCCTTGACCACTATTTCAGTCCCCTTTGCATCTCTCAAAGCATCTAGAACAGTAAATATCTGTAGATAGATTGAAATGACATTCTCGGCTGGGTGCAGTGGATGACACCTGTAATCCTAACACTCTGGGAGGCCCAGGTGGGAGGATCACTTGAGCTCAGAAGTTCGAGACCTGCCTGAGCAACATGGCAAAACCCCATCTCTACCAAAAAAATACAAAAATTAGCTGGGCATGGTGTTGCATGCCTGTGGTCCCAGCTACTTGGGAGGCTGAGGCAGGAGGATTGCTTGAGCCCAGAAGGTCAAGGTGGCAGTGAGGTACAATCACGCCACTGCACTCCAGCCTGGGCGACAGAAAGAAACCCTGGCTCAAAAAACAGAAAGAACATTCTCATTCCTATCTAGTACCCTCTCTATCCCCACACACTGCTTAACTGTGTCAGAGATGAACAAGCAGATGAACCAACTTCTTTACGAAGCCATTCCCTCGGTACACTTCCGTGCTCCCAAGATGTTTCTGGCCAAGCTCTGTGATGTGCTTTGGATCCATAAGCATCAGGTACCATACTAACACTAGTTATGAAAGAAAAAGTATTTTTCTATCCTGCAGAGAAATATTGTTCAAGTTCAACAGGTTCATTAAAAGCCATAAAGAATAATGTTTTTAGAAAGGAAATAAGGGCAGAAAAGCAGTTTAAGGTACCAGATAAACAGAGTTGTTGTTACAAGATATATTCTAAAACTGCTGAGCAATGTTAGTATGACTCTGTAACACATCAGATATCATCCATTTCTATTTATTCATTGCTTCGGCAAATGCTGTTGCCATATCACTCCCGACAGAACCAGCTCTTTGATTAGCAGGGTCACAGTCTGCAGCTGTCTTTCTAGGCCCTGTTACCTACACCTCATATGATGTAGTTAGCTTCACAGTGGTCTGAAAACTTCAATGAGAGACCAGAGAGGTGAACTTGACACTACTATTCGCACTCTGAACGCAGCCTCTTCCCTGACAGACTGCTCACTCTCGCTTTCCACTTAGCTCCTGTTTCAGGACAAGAGGAAAACCAGAATAGGAAAGGAAAGGAAGAGAGTGGGGAGGCATAACCATGACAGCTCTGCCCATGGCCTATCACTGCCATAATCATTTGGTCAGAAAAACATGGAAAGCAACACTTTTTTTTTTTTTTTTTTTTTTTTTGCGATGGAGTTTCACTCTTGTTGCCCAGGCTGGAGTGCAGTGGTGTGATCGCAGCTCACTGCAACCTCCACCTTCCGGTTTCAAGCGGTTCTCCTGCCTCAGCCTCCCGAGTAGCTGGGATTACAGGCGCCTGTCACCACGCACAGCTAATTTTTGTATTTTTAGCAGAGAGGGGTTCCATGTTCGCCAGGCTGGTCTCAAACTCCTGACCTCAGGTGATCCGCCTGCCTCGGCCTCCCAAAGTGCTGGGATTACAGGCGTGAACCACCATGCCCCGCCGGAAAGCAACACATTTAAAGGAACAGGTGAACCACTGGTACTCTATTCTCAGACTATGCAAACAGCTGTGTCACTGTTCTCTCTAACCTGTCCTGGTCCACTTACCAAAACTCACATCCACGAAGGTGAGGTTTCACTGTATTTGAAGTCTCCTTCCCATTTCCTATGATTTTACACACTTGCAGACTGACTTTCTTCTCTTCCTACATATGTCAAAAAGCTCCATTTTGAGTTGAGCAAAGAGAATTTAAATTAAAACAAGGAAAGGGAGAAAATGCAGCTTTCAAATTCCCATGCCAAATCAGGGACTGCATTTACCAAGTCTAGGCCTGTAAAGCGTAAAATGTCTCAAGCTTCAGGTACTTTACTATTAAGCAAGCCAAAACCTCAGAAATTCTGTTGAACACCTCACCGTAATCAATTTTAAAACTTTTATTGAGCACCTACTATATGCCAGCAGACTAGGGACTTTAAATGTTATTCCAGTTGATCCTTATAGCAACCCTCTGGAGGTATCTCTGTCTAAAGAAACTGAGGCTTAGAATTTCAATATGAGCTATTGTTCATATAGCCAATAAATGACAAAATAGTATTTGAAGCCAAAATCAATGCCACTGTCAGTACATTGTGGTTGCCTCCATAAAGCTTCATAAAGCTAAAAAATTAACTGGGACTAAGCACAGTCACCAGTAGTATAGCTTATTTTGCTTTTTTTTTTTATATATTTAATAGTTCCTTAAAATCTATAACAATATAGCTATACAGTTACTCTGTAATAATCATCAGGGTCATATGGGACCTTTTTACACACATTTAGTACAAAGCCATCTGGGCATTAAGTTTTAAGATTCTCAGTACAAAAAAAAAATACAAAAACAGAAATGCCACCTGTAAAGCTGTACCTCACCCAGAGAAATACCCACCTTTGAGAAGTGCAACTGAGAGCTGGTCGGTGTTCAGGTTATTGACATATTTCCCCAAATAGGTATTGAGAACCCAGGCTACAAGGCCTTCCAACATGACTGTATCCTCAGGAAAAGGTGTTTAGAAATCATGGATCATTCTTTATTTCTCTCTTTCATGGTCACAGAAAAATCTGTCAAAGGAAAATAATGAAAATCAACATAAAAACTGAATGATTTCCTCCTCTACCTGCCTGAAGGTAGATGAATGCAAAGAACAGGCTGGAGTGCAGCGGCAGGATCTCGGCTCTCTGCAATCTCTGCCTCCCGGGTTCAAGCGATTCTCCTGCCTCAGCCTCCCCAGTAGCTGAGATGACAGGTGCCCACCACCACACCCAGCTGATTTTTTCTATTTTTAGTAGAGATGGGGTTTCACTGTGTTGACCAGCCTGATCCCGAACTCCTGACCTCAGGTGATCCACCCGCCTCAGCCTCCCAAAGTGCTGGGATTACAGGCGTGAGCCACTGCACCTGGCCACAGATGTTTTAAAAGATGAGGCAAGAAGCTCTGTAAGATGCCCCCTTCAGTAACTGGAGGCAAAGCAAAACATCTACATTCTGATGCTGCTTCAGGGAATAGTCACTCTTAAATTTACCAAAAATTACCTACAACTCAAAGCTGTCTATCTTTTCAGTGTAACTGTCCATTGCTCACTTACGGTGATTTACCTTGGGATTAGACCACCCTGATCAGAGGTTCTCATATGGGCATAATTTAGTAATGTCCAGAGGCATTTTTGATCATGACTTAGGGGCTGCTACCAGCATCTTGTGAATAAAGACCATGGAAGCTGCTAAACCTAAAATGCACAAGACAGCTCCCACAGCAAAGAATTATCCAACCCGAATGTCAACAGAGCCAACGTTAAGAAACCTTATCCTAGATTAAGACAGAAAATGCCCTAGGAGATTGTCCAAATGAAATTCATGAAAGAGGCCGGGGGTGGTGGCTCACGCCTGGAATCCCAACACTTTGGGAGGCCGAAGCAGGTGGATCACCTGAGGTCAGGAGTTCAAAACCAACCTGGCCAACATGGTGAAACCCTGTCTCTACCAAAAATACAAAACTTAGCCAGGCATGGTGGCAGGCACCTGTAATCCCAGCTACTCGGGAGGCTGAGGCAGGAGAATCCCTTGAACCCGGGAGGCGGAGGTTGCAGTTAGCCAAGATCATACCACTACATTCCAGCCTGGGTAACAGAGTGAGACTCCATCTCAAAGAAAAAAAAAAAAAAAAAGAAAAAGAAATTGATGAAAGAAACCTGAATAAAGTTGGGGGTGGGGGGAGAATTCACATTCTTTAATGATCCTCATTTAGGCCACCCAAATTAAATGTCTCAAATTTGTTCATGAGGATCACTTATACAATCATATACATGGGAGAGAC
>NW_012105586.1:2066858-2068791 GCF_000951045.1 Mandrillus leucophaeus
TGGCCAGCCGAGCGCCGAGTTATCGAGGAGGCGCCCCCTGGCGCCGGCGGCCGCTCCTGCAGGGCTGCGGGACCCTCCAGGGTTTGCGAACACTGGGGCCTATTTTATAGGTGGGGAAACTGAGTCCCAAGGGAGGGCAGGGCCACAAATGACTTTGGTTCAGACAGCATGCGAACCCAGGATTCTTCCCACCTACAACCACCCTGCCTTCCATCCACGCGAAGGGTGCAATCGGCCTTCCGTCTGGGTCACTCCCCCGCAGTCCGTTCCCAACTTCGCAGCCACAGGGGCCTGTGAATTCAGACCCTGCCCTTCCCTGCTTAAAATGGCGTCCCAACCGTACTTCAATTAAAACCCACCTCCTTACAGAGCTGCCACCAAGGTCCCACTAGATCTGGTCCCTTCCCATTTCAGCCACTTTTTCCCCAGCCGCTCTTGCCCCGGCATCCTTCAGTTTCTGCCCCTGGAACTGTACATTTGCCGTTCTCTCTACCCAGGACCCTTCTCCCCAGGCCAATAGAAATACAATGCCAGCCACATAGGCAATTTACATTTACTAGTTGGTACATTTTTTAAAAACGAAAAAGAAGAAAATGAACTTCATTTTAATATATTTAATCTAATATGTTCAAAATATGATCATCTCAACATGTAGCCAAAAGAAAAAATCACTAATACAATATGTTAATTTTTTTATAATAAGTTTTTGAAATTCGGGTATATTTTATATTTACTGCACATCTCAGTACAAACTAGCCACAATTCCAGTGCTCAAAAGCCTCGTGTGGCCAATCCAGAGCTACAGAATAGCTCTGGATATTAATATAGCTGACTCCCTCTGGCTTCAGATGTTGCACTCAGAGAAGACTTTTGCCTATCTACAGTTCCATTATGAGCTGGGCAGGGTGACTCACGCCTGTAATCCCAGCACTTCAGGAGGCTGAGGCGGGCAGATCACTTGAGGTCAGGAGTCTGAGACCAGCCTGGCCCACATAGTGAAACCCCATCTCTACTAAAACTACAAAAATTAGCCGGGCGTGGTGGTGCACACCTGTAGTCCCAGCTACTGGGGAAGCTGAGACAGGAGAATCCCTTGAACCTGGGAGGCCGAGATTGCAATGAGCCGAGATCACCCCTCTGCTCTCCAGACAGAGCAAGACTCCCTCTCAAAAACAAAAATAAAAATAAAGTTCCATTCTCCATTACCCTGTTGTATTTTCTTCATGGAACCTAATACTCCCTGAGATTATCTTAGTTGTTTATACATACGTTGTTCATTCCCTAGTACCTTGAAAACAGAGATTTTATCCCTTTCACAGTGTTTCTTCAACACCTAAACATTACCTAGCACAGAAAAGACTCAATAAGTGTGTATGAATGAACAACTGAACACTTCCGCCTTGCATTATCACAAGAAGGGCAAGAGGGAGACCTCAGGCTCATATAAAGTCAGAAGATGCAGGAAGCAGGACGGCAAGCTTACAATCATGTATTTACCATAATAATTACCACCCCTCATGATGCTAAGCTAATGAGGGTGCATATGGACAGACTCACTCCTGAGCCAGACCAGGGTTCCTGTATGGTGGGATCAACCTCTCAGAATCTGGATGCTGGGTCTCCTCTGGGGCTGAGGTTAGGGAGTAAACCTGGAACTCCACAGACAGAAGGGGGAAGGAAAGCCGTCCTTCAGAGGTGAAGGACGTTGAAGTCCAGATCACCTAGCACAGACACCTGGCTGTACCTGGGAAGCTTGTTAGAAATGCACATGGCCCAGGTCAGGCACAGTGGCTCAGCCTGTAATCTCAGCACTTTGAGAGGCAGATTTGGGTGGATAACCTGAGGTCAGGAGTTCAAGACCAGCCTGACCAACATGGAGAAACCCTGTCTCTACTAAAAGTACAAAATTAGCTGGACATGGTGGTGGGTGCCT
>NW_012105586.1:2071396-2073170 GCF_000951045.1 Mandrillus leucophaeus
TTTTTTTTTTTCTGGAGACACAGTGTTGCTCCCTCGCCCAGGCTGGAGAGCAGTGATGGGATCTCGGCTCACTGCAACCTCCATCTCCTGGGTTCAAGCGATTCTCCTACCTCAGCCTCCTGAGTAGCTGGGATTACAGGCACCTGCCACCATCCCCAGCTAATTTTTGTATTTTTAGTAGAGACAGGGTTTCATTATGTTGGCCAGGCTGGTCTGAACTCCCGACCTCAAGTGATCTGCCCACTTTGGCCTCCCAAAGTGCTGGGATTACAAGCGTGAGCCACCGTGCCTTGCCACTATTGTAACTTTAAAGGAGTAAATTTGTGAAAACCAAATGTGAAACTGACTAATCTCACTATGGGGACTCCAAACAAACTTAAGAAGCCAAGGTCAGAGTACTCTTTATTTTTGTAGTTATTGCCATTAATTTCGGCCCCAAATGCCAACTCTGAGTGCCAACTACCAATTATCTCCAAATCAAGGGAAACAACTGTCAGTTTGTAAACAAGTTCAGGCTCTACCCTACTTGCCCTAAATGGAAAAGAATGCAAAGCAGATTTTAAAAGCATGAGCGGTTAGCACTGTAAGGCGCCCTGGTCGGTAAAATTGAGGCCCAAACCAGAAAGCACCCATGATTTGCTCTGCTAAGTATCTAGACCCAGCTTGAGGCCACTTCAAGGATTCCCTTGAGGAATTCAGTGTCAGTAAGGGCCGCCAGACTGGTCAGAATCCCAAAGTGTTTACACTCCGGTCCATCAGGGCTTCTAGGCAGCTGCCTGGCACTAACCCCCACCTGGGCTCCCCTACCCAGTGGGGCGGGTGACAGTAGGGATCAGTGCTGAGCCCACGGGCGGGCAGACAGCCGGGCATGACCTTGAGCCAGGCCCCTCCCCTGAGGAGCGGCCAGACCGGGAATAGGAAGGACTGGCAACCGGACCTGGGCGTCCCTCCCCGAGGCGGCCGGTACTGAGCGCTGCTAGCGCCAGGGAGCTCCAAAACCGGGGCGGGGGCGGCTGTCCGACCGGTGACCCCACAGGGACGGCACTGCCCGGAAGGCGACGCTCCCACAACCTTCCCGCCCCCAGCTCTCGGAACCCTCAGCCCCCTCCAGGGAACAGAGACACAACCACCCAGGTAAAACCTGGAGGGAATGGCGCCGGGATCCCACACCTAGGAGGAGTGGCTGGGCCAGGGCGTGACCCTGGGGGGCAAAAGGTAAAGAGAAGTTTTAGGCCTGATATCTCCGCCCCAGAGTGTGACCTCGGGTGGCTGATTAAGGCTAAGGCATTCTAGGGAACTGACACCCCACTCCTGGGCGTAATGTGGGGAACTCGCACACTAGGGTCCTGCATTGAGACTACGGCTCAGGCGGACAGGCGCGGACTGACACCTCCCAATTCCAGGGCGCCAGGCTGCTGGGACCCCAGAAAGTGTGCCGGCGTCCAGCAGGGGCTCGGGCTCCCCAGGACACGGACGTCGGGGTTCCCAGAGGTTCAGCCAACTCCGACCCTGTGCCTGGGGTGCTCGCGGGGACTCGGACGCAGGGGTCCCCGGAGGTGGCGGGCTCGGGGCCTTCGGGGGAGCACACGCCCCAGGGTTACCCCGAGGGGCTCAGACCAAGGCCGGACGACGGGGCCCCCAGGCTCCCAGCATCGCTCTCCGCAGGGTGGGCCCGGGCCCCCCGGAGGTGGCGGGCTCGGGGCCTTCGGGGGAGCACACGCCCCAGGGTTACCCCGAGGGGCTCAGACCAAGGCCGGACGACGGGGCCCCCAGG
>NW_012105586.1:2078848-2080549 GCF_000951045.1 Mandrillus leucophaeus
GAGGTGGTGGGGATTGCTTGAGGCCAGGAATTCAAGACCAGCCTGTGCAACATAAGGAGACCCCAATCTCTACAAAAACTTAAAAATGAAAAAATTAGCTGGGCATGGTGACGCCTGCCTGTACTCCCAACTACTGGGAGCAGGAAGCAGGAGGATTGCTTGAGCCCATGAGTTCAAGGTTACAGTGAGCAGTGATCATGCCTGTGTGCTCCAACCTGGGCAACAGAGACCCTGTCTCAAAAAATAAAAAACACAAATTCCTGGGCACCATTCATTTCACCAGTATGACTGAAAATCTTGGTACCCTCAGTTTCCCATCAATGTTTAAATATACATTTACCATACCGCAATCCCACTGCTAGATATTACCCAAGAGATATTAAAACATATGCCCACACCAAGACTTATACATGAATGCTCATAGCAGCTTTATTCATAAAAGCCAAAAAAAAATCAACATGTCCATCAATAGGAGAGTGGGTAAACAAATTGCAATATACTCATACAATGGAGCACTACTCAGCAATAAAAAGGAACAAACTACTGACGCAAGGACGATCTGGAGGAACCTCAAAAGTATTAGCTTTGTGGAAAAAGACCACAAAGACCACATACCATAATGATTTCATTTCTACGAAATTCCAGAAAAGACAAAACTGTCAGAGGGACTGTAGGCTACAGTACCTGTGCACTACCACACCCAGCTAATTTCTGTTTTTTTGAGACAGAGTCTTACTCTGTTGCCCAGGCTGGAGTGCAGTGACACCATCTTGGCTCACTGCAGCCTCTGCCTCCCAAGTTCAAGCAATTCTCATGCCTCAGCCTCCCGAGGAGCTGGGATTCCTGACATGCACCACCACGCCCAGCTAATTTTTGTATTTTCAGTAGAGACAGGGTTTTGCCATATTGTCCAGGCTAGTCTCGAATCCCTGAGCTCAAGCATTCCTCCCACCTTGGCCTCCCGAAGTGCTGGGATTACAGGCATGAGACATTGCTTTGACAAATAATTGTATATATTTATGGGGTACAGTGCACTGTTTGGATATCTATTTACAATGTGGAATGATTAAATCAAGCTAATGAACAAATTCATCAGCTAACATATTTTTTTGTGGATGAAAACACTTAAAACCTACTCTTTTAGCAATTCTGAAATATGCAATGTATTATTTCTTATAGTCACCATTCTGAGCAATAGATCACTATAGCTTCTTTCTCTTGTCTAACTGAAACTTTATACTCTTTGTTTTGTTTCTTTTTTTTTTTTTTTGAGACAGAGTATCTGTCACCCAGTTGCCCAGGCTGGAGTGCAGTGGCACGATCTCAGCTCACTGCAACCTCTGCCTCCCGGGTTCAAGCGATTCTCCTGTCTCAGCTTCCCAAGTAGTTTAGATTACAGATATGTACCACCACGCCCGGCTAATTTTTGTATTTTTAGTAGAGATGGTGTTTCATCATGTTGGCCGGGCTGGTCTCAAACTCCTAGCCTCAAGTAATCCACCCGCCTCGGCCTCCCAAAGTGCTGGGATTACAGGCGTGAGCCACCGCACCTGGCCGAAGCTTTATACTCTTTGGTAGACAGCCCCAAGTTCCCAACCCAAGAGTTTCTGGGAGTCCCAGAATCTCCAGAGAGAGAAGAGTGTCTTTTCATAGGTTCCTGAGATGACTGGTGGCTGAAAGCCCTTCGATAGCTTCAGAATG
>NW_012105586.1:2080599-2081786 GCF_000951045.1 Mandrillus leucophaeus
AAAAAAAAAAAAAAAAGAAAAAGAAATTGATGAAAGAAACCTGAATAAAGTTGGGGGTGGGGGGAGAATTCACATTCTTTAATGATCCTCATTTAGGCCACCCAAATTAAATGTCTCAAATTTGTTCATGAGGATCACTTATACAATCATATACATGGGAGAGACACAACAGTGCTTTACCACTGTTCTTAAATGTCCTGGAACTGCATTACTGGTACCTGGGCACCAGATGACGCTGATATAATGAACAATCTTAGTCAATTATTACAAACCAAACTCCAGAAAGCCTCTGACTCCAGCCACAGTATTTAGATGTGGTAGGTACTACTGCCCATTATAATAACTGGTGTTTACCAGTATTAGCAAAAAAAAAGTAATTTTAGTATTACAAAAAGTCAACATGAGGGAAACTGCGACACAAAAGTTTAACTGGGTTCTCAGATTGCTCAGCTAGAAGATCCCAGTGGAAACTGTGAGCCTCAAATCTTGCTCTGATCCACCATGTCAGTCCATCAGCCACCCTGCCAGGCACTACAGATTTGCCACGGCACACACCCCACTGGAGCCAGCCTACTTTCAGGATCCTTTCCAAGCACGCTGCCCCACCTCTAGTGATTCATCTTAGTGCCAGAAGACACACCTGTCCCAACTGAGAGGCTCCCATCCAACAACTACCTGAAGCACAAGGCCTCCATCAGAAGGAACTCGGTCTCCTAGAAAAACTGGCTTTCGTTTGTCAACAATATCTTGTACTTCCAGAGAAGATTCACTTTTGTTGTCAACAGTGACAGTAAAAAGAAAAAAACAGGCCAGGCGCAGTGGTTCACACCTGTAATGCCAGCACTTTGGGAGGCTGAGGCGGGCGGATCACAAGGTCGGGAGATCAAGACCATCCTGGCTAACTCGGTGAAACCCCGTCTCTACTAAAACTACAAAAAATTAGCCGGGCGTGGTGGCGGGCGCCTGTAGTTCCAGCTACTCGGGAGGCTGAGGCAGGAGAATGGCATGAACCCAGGAGTCGGAGCTTGCAGTGAGTCAAGATCTTGCCACTGCACTCCAACCTGGGAGACAGAGCGAGACTCTGTCTCAAAAAAAAAAAAAAAAAAAGGAAAGAAGGAAAAAAACAGCATTTGGTAAAATATTTGCCCAATTTCTTTCCAAAGATTTCTTTTTTTCCGCGAATGGAA
>NW_012105586.1:2089439-2092271 GCF_000951045.1 Mandrillus leucophaeus
TGCTCTTTATGCACTAAAAAGGTTTATGGAGATGTTTGCATATGCATATCAAGGCACAGCACTTTTCCTTAAACTTATTCATGTCACAGAGATCTTTATTCATATGTCTTTCTGCTGATCTTCTCCCTACTACTCCTATTGTCCTGCCACTTCCCCTTTTCCGAGATGGTAAAGATAATGATCAATAAATACTGAGGGAACTCAGAGACCAGTGCTGGCGCGGGTCCTCTGTATGCTGAGCACCGGTCCCCTGAGCCCACTTTTTCTTTCTCTATACTTTGTCTCTGTGTCTCATTTCTTTTCTCAAGTCTCTTGTTCCACCTAACGAGAAACGCCTACAAGTATGGAGGGGCAGGCCACCCCTTCATAGAGGGCATGTCAGAGGTCTTCATGGCAGTCCCTCCCATCACAGGCCTCAAGGCCTAGGAGAAAAAAATGGTTTTGTGGGCCAGGCCCAGGGCCTTGCTGCTTTGTGCAGTCTTGAGACTTGGTCCCTGTGTCCCAGCCATGGCTAAAAGGGGCCAACATACACCTCAGGTCATTGCTTCAGAGGGTGCAAGCCCTAAGCCTTGGCAGCTTACACATGGTGTTACATCTGCAGGTGCACGCAAGTCAGGAATGGAGGTTTGGGAACCTCTCTGCCTAGATTTCAAAGGATATATGGAAACACTAGGCAGAGTTGTGCTGCAGGGTGAAGCCCTCATGGAGAACTTCTGCTAGGGCAGTACAGAAGGGAAATGTGGGATGGGAGCCCCCACACAGAGTCCCCACTGGGGCACTGGCTAGTGGAGCTGTGAGAAGAGGGCCACCATCCTCCAGACCCCAGAATGGTAGGACAACTTACACTGTGCACGTGCAAAAGCTGCAGACACTCAATGCCAGCCAATGAAAGTAGCCAGGAGGAGACTGTACCCTGCAAAGCCACAGGAGGGGGAGCTGCCCAAGACCATGGGAACCCACCTCTTGACCTGGATGTGAGACATGGAATCAAAGGAGATCATTTTGGAGTTTTAAGATTTGACTGCCCCACTGGATTTCAGACTTGCATGGGGCCTATAGCCCATTCATTTTGGCCAATTTCTCCCATTCGGAACAAGCGTATTCACCCAGTGCCCTGTTGTATCTGGGAAGTAACTAACTTGCTTTTGATTTTACAGGCTCATAGGCGGAAGTGACTTGCCTTGTCTCAGATGAGACTTTGGCCTGTGGACTTTTGAGTTAATGCCGAAAGGAGTTAAGACTTTGGAGGACTGTTGAAAAGGCATGATTGGTTTTGAAATATGAGGACATGAGATTTTGGAGGGGCCAGGGGCAGAATGATATGGTTTGGCAGTGTCCCCACCCAAATCTCATCTTGAATTATAGCTCCCATAATCCCCACATGTTGTGGGAGAGACCTGGTGGGAGGTAATTAAATCATAGAGGTGGGTTTTTTCCCCATACTGTTCTGATGATAGTGAATAAGTCTCATGAGATCTGGTGGTTTTATAAAGTGCAGTTCCCCTGCTCACACTCTCTAGCCTGCTACCATGTAAGACATGCCTTTGCTCCTCCTTTGCCTTTTGCCATGATTGTGAGGCCTCCTCAGCCATATGGAACTGTGAGTCTATTAAACCTCTTTTTCCTTATAAATTACCCAATCTCAGGTATTTCTTCATAGCAGTGTGAAAATGGACTAATACAGACACCTTGCTTTCTTTTTTAGTTGTAGACATACCAGAGGAAGGTATGCAGGAGATGGGGGTCATTCCTTAATTACCACCCACTTAGATGCA
This sequence comes from Mandrillus leucophaeus, assembly GCF_000951045.1. Taxonomy (NCBI): domain Eukaryota; kingdom Metazoa; phylum Chordata; class Mammalia; order Primates; family Cercopithecidae; genus Mandrillus; species Mandrillus leucophaeus. The sequence goes on from NW_012105586.1 coordinate 2,091,215, forward strand.
TGTTGGCCCAGAAGGAGTAAGTTTTCTGGGACAGGCAGATTTGCAGAACCCAGCTCCACACTCTCCCCACATCAGGTTCCTCCCCACCTGGCCTCCTATATCAGTTTCTGGAATCATCTGGATCACAGGGGATGCAGACAGGTAGCCAAAACTCCTGCAGAAATGTTTCTGTTGGCACACACAATGCTCTAAGGTCATTTGAATTACTGAAAACATAGAAAAATCTGGAGATTACACATGAAAATCTATATTTAGAACATCTCTAGAAAAATTAAAGATTTGGCCACTATGGAAACTGCTGAGGGTCCCATGTGTAATGGCTGCAAACAGCATCCTTTGTTGCATGGACAGCCTGATTTTTGCTCTAAGGGACTGTGGAGACAGCCCTTTCCAATGTCTTCAACCTCAGCACTGTCCCCAGCATAGGCTTCAGACAGGCATCCAAGGTGCCTTTGGAAAGCCCCAGGGCACCATGGCCAGGGTTCGCATTGGCCAAGTCATCATGTTCATCCACACCAAGCTGCAGAACAAGGAGCATGTGATTGGGGCCCTACGTAGGGGCCACGTTCAAGTTCCCTGGCCACCAGAAGATCCACATCTCAAAGAAGTGGGGCTTTACCAAGTTCAATGCAGATGAATTTGAAGATGTGGTGGCTGAGAAACAGCTCATCCCAGATGACTGTGGGGTCAAATCCATCGCCAGTCATGGCCCCCTGGAGAAGTGGCAAGCCTTGTACTCATGAGGGCTTTCACTGTGCTGCCCTCAATAAATTATGCCCACCATTAAATATCCTACTTCCTGTCCACCCAAAAAAACAAAACAAAACCAAAACCTGAATGCCTCTTTGCCTACTACATTCATCCAATCATTGACTGTCAAGTGAACACCTACTATGTGCCTGGCACTGTTCTTTTACGGTGAGAGGGCTGGACCGGGTCTCACTCTGTTGCCCAGACTGGAATGCAGTGGCACAATCATGGCTCACTGCAGCCTCAATCTTCTGAGCTCAAGTGATCCTCCCACCTCAGCGTCCCAAGTAGCTAAGACCGCAGGTGT
>NW_012105586.1:2092781-2127980 GCF_000951045.1 Mandrillus leucophaeus
GTGGGGGCTCTCACTATGTTCTGTAGGCTGGTCTCAAACTCCTGGGCTCAAACAATCCACCTGTCTCAGCCTGCCAAAGGGCTGGAATTATAGGAGTGAGCCACCGGCCACCGAGCCTGGCTGCCTGGGACTGTTCTAATCCCATGACTGAGCAAAATAAAGCTCTGCCATCCTAGAGTTTATATTCTAGCAGGAGGTGTAGACAATAAGAAATAAACATAACAGATATGTAAATTATACAGTATTTGAAAAGGTGATAAGTACCGTAAGAGCCCTGTGAAGGGTAGGGGGATCCCAGAGTTGAGGGAGTTGCAATTTTAATTATGAATTAATTTAATTAGATCTTGAAGGCTTTTAACTTTGTAAGGCAGCACTGTCCAATAGAAATAGAATGCACGCCATATAAATAACTTTAAAATTTTCTAGTAGCCAAATCACAGAGTGAAAAGAAACAGGTAAAATGAAGTTAATATTGTATTTAACCTAGTATATCCAAAATAAGACCATTTCAACATGTAAACCAATGTAAAATTACTAACAAGATACTGTATATATAGTTTTTCGTAGTGAGTCTTCTATATTTGGTATTTTGTATTGAGATGTATTTTATACATCTCAGCCTGAACTAGCCATGTTTCAAGTACTCAGAAGCATCTGTGCCTGGTAGCTATTCTATTTGGAAGCACAGGTCCAGAATCTCTTGTGAAAATGCAAGCAGCCCAGGGAGAGGTGGTACTGTCACCTCATAGGGAAAAAAAGAGAAAAGGTGGCCGGGTGCGGTGGCTCACGCCTGTAATCCCAGCACTTCGGGAGGCTGAGGCAAGCAGATCACCTGAGGTTAGGAGTTCAAGCCCAGCCTGGCCAACATGGTGAAACCCTGTCTCTACTAAAAATACAAAAATTAGCCAGGTATAGTGGCAGGCACCTATAATCCCAGCTACTTGGGAGCCTGAGGCAGGAGAATCACTTGAACCCAGGTTGCAGTGAGCCAAGATCACACCACCGCACTCCAGCCTAGGCGACTTCAGGCCATTCTTCCAACCCCATATCCCATCCCACCCCCCATAGTGCCATGGCTGTCCTGCCCTCCCCTCACCAAGGTGTCTGCTCAAACTACAGCACCTCAGAGAAGCCTTCCTCAACCCACCTTGCAAGCTGGCAGCACCCCAAACCCTATCTGTCCCCTTACTTTGCTTTATTTTTCTTCTTAGCACTTACTGCCACAAGCATAGCCTACATGTCTGTTTTTACATAGTCCCTGCTAGCGTGTCAGCTCCAGGTGGACAGGGACCTTGTCTGTGCTGCTATCTGCGGCATTCCCAGTACCTATACGTTTAAAAAAAAAACAAAAACAAAAACAAAACAAGCAACTAACATGTGTGGAGCCCTGACAATGTGCCAGGCACAGTTCTAAGCATTTCAGACAGTAACTCATGTAATCCCACAATCTGAGGGAGATACTATTTTAATCCCATTTTACAGATAAGGCGAGTAAGGCACAGGGACATCTGAGACATTCATTCACTTGACTGAGGTCACAGCAACAGGAAATGTCGCATCCAGGATTCACACCTGGGCAGGTAGTCTTCAAGGCCCTACAACTGTTTTTGTTTTGTTTTGTTTTGTTTTGTTTTTAGACAGGGTCTCACTCTGCCACCCAGGCTGGAGTACAGTGACTCGATCACGGTTCACTGCAGCCTCAACCTCCTGGGCTCAAGCAATTCTCCCACCTCAGCCTCCCACAGTGCTGGGATTACAGGCTTGAGGCACCGCGCCGGGCTGGACCCACAATTTTGGGTTCCGTGCTTGTTCATCAGAGTGTTCTATAATGATAATGAATGAATGAGATCAAATAAAGAGAACGCAAAAAGACATTCCTTCTCTTCCCAGGCTCGTCCTAGCTTAGCCAAACCACACGTTCTCTCCTGATTAAAGCAAAGAAATGGGCGAGAGGAGCTGCAAGCCTGGCCCATGCTGACTGGTTACCATATCAGGCAGGTGGCTGCCCTTGGTTGCTCCAAATGGAATCATCATTCCCCTCAAACGGAATCATCTGGTGCCTCCTCTGTCTCCAGACAGGCAGTGAGCTCTGGGAAACAGCAGCGCTGGATCTGGTACCTCGGACTCAGCACCAGCCCATGTCCAGTGCCTGTGAGAGGAAGGAGCCAAAGCTGCCCCCTCCCCCAGCCCCGAGTCAATTCCCTGCTCCCGAAGGGGGTTTATTCCAGTTTCCATGATCCACACGCTGGCTCAGCTCATGTTTCAAACATTAACATCCCAATCAGGTTGGTGCTGTTACTATCCCCATTGTATATATAGATGGGGACTCAAGCTCAATGCAGCCCCAGCCTCCGCAGAGTGGATGTTCAGTAAACGTGAATATCCCCAGCAATGGTGCCATGAGTGAATACCAGAGCTGCTGGGGCTGCAATGGCCTCTGTGCAGGAAACACAGGGCACAAGCAAGTTGAAGGAAGGGACTTTTGCCAAGGAGAGACCAGCATTAGAAGAACCCACAAGAGCTGGTGAAGCACTCAAGGAGAAGCACCAGCAGGAAGCCATGGGGCACAATGGTGATGGCACGGAGAAGCTACCAGAAGGGGAAGGGGGGGAGGGAATACACACCTGGCCTCACTTTCCTCCCATCCTCCAGTCTCCTGATGAGATGGGATCGTTCCCTTGGCCGCCTTCATGGGCAGGAACTGGAGTGGCTCACTTCACTCAGCCCCACCGCTGGCCACTCTTCGTGAGAGGAAGCACGTAAGCAAAAACAAATTTTGGGGGGACTGGAGGGAACAAATGCTGGGATTGGCCAGTCACTCCTCTCTGGTGGGAGCAGGCTCTACGCAGGCCCCACAGCAGCATTCAAGTCCCTGCCTTCTCAGCACCCAGATTCCTGTCTGGCATCCAGGAAGAATCAGGTCACACGGATGGATTGAAAGATGATCAATGCAGAAGACTTTATTGAGCAGTGAAAGTGGCTCTCAGTGGAAGGGGAGCTGAAAAGGGGATGGTGCAGGAAGAAGGTGATCTTTCCCCGAAGCCACGCCATCTGAAGTTAATCACGTCTGTCTATCCGTAGTTTCTGACGCTCAGTTGCTTCTCTGCTTGGGTGCTTGTGATCTCCGCCAGTCAGCCATTTGTGACGCTCCGCGGGATGCTCCGCGGAGCTGAAGTCTTTTTATGGGCACAGGATAGGGGCATGGCAGGCCAAAAAGGCAACATTTGGGCAGAAAAACAGGGTCAGCTGTTTTCACTTAGGGCCGAGGTTCCAGGCTTAAGGGTGGGGTTTAACCAGGAGCCTGACCATTCTGTATCACTGCTAGTGCTCTCTCATGGCCAAACCCTGCTGGGAGCCTCAGGGAAAAGGGCCCAGGAATGAGTGTGCAGGAGGCAGCCTCCCAGTGCACAAAGCACCGGAGAGAGGAACCGGAGGGCTGGATGGAGACTAACCAGCACATTGCTGGTCTCTCTGCTTCTAATCCATCTCTCTCCAGCCATCCCCCCAGTGTAGCCAAGGTAAGGGGGCTTCAGAAGGAGCCCCCCACCTCCTGGTAAGCAGTCCCCACAACTGCAGTTTCCAACCTCCTCTCTCCCCAGCACCTGGTGACATCATTCCAAAAGACAAATCTGGCCATATCCCCCCACCAGTGAAACCTCTTCAGCGAGTCCTTTGTCCCGCTGTCTGCCTTAGCAGGACAGTGGCCATCCTTCGGACCTGGCCACTCCTCAGCCTCATTTCCTGCTCACTGCCCCAGGCCAAGGGCAGACTTGGCTGATCCCTGGGTCCCTCAGGCCTCTGCTCCCAGGTTACCTCTCCCGGTCCCCTCCCTGATCCAAAAAGGGCACTTCCATCCCTTGGTCCCCCATGTCCAGCTTCATTTTCTTCTTCCCTGTCTGATATTATCTGTTTCGTTTCTTCCTACCCACTACATAAGCTTCATTTTAGTAGCCACTGCATCTCCACAACTAGAGCACAATACCTACTTGTTTCTTCAAGCATCAGGAGGTATCAGGATATATTTAAGGTATTTAAAGCTGGATGGGATCCGCAACGAGGGAGTTGGAGAGGGAGAAGAGGTGCAAGGGCTGAGCCTTGGGCCCCCTCATGAGTCAGACGTTGAAGAGATGAGGAGGAACCAGGCAAGAAGGCAGAAGGGGTCCCTGAGATGGCAGGAGAGTCAAGGGGTCTGGGCTCCTGACAGCCAGGCAAGGAAAGACTTCCAAGGAGCAGAGATTGATCACTCGGGTCAAATACCGTCTGCCTGTAGAAGTGAGATGGGGACTGAAGCTGAATTTAGCTGTATGGAGTTTCGTAGAGACCTGGTCAAAAGATAGGTTGAGTAGAGTAGGGGGCACAAGTGGTGAGCGCATGAGAAAATGGGAGAAGACAAATTGGAGACCTGAATATGCTGTTCTCCAGGTGTCTTTGCTGTAAGAGTAGCTGAGAAATCTGACAGCGCCTGGAGGAAGAATTGTGAGCAAGGTTTCTGTCGTTAATTGTGGTGAAATACACATAACTTTTTTTTTTTTTTTTTTTTTTTGAGATGGAGTTTCACTCTTCTCTCCCAGGCTAGAATGCAATGGTGCGATCTCGGCTCACTGCAACCTCTGCCTCCCAGGTTCAAACAATTCTCCTGCCTCAGCCTACTGAGTAGCTGGGATTACAGGCACTTGCCACCACACCCGGCTAATTTTTGTATTTTTAGTAGAGACGGGGTTTCGCCATGTTGGCCAGGCTGATCTCGAACTCCTGACCTCAGGTGACCCACCCACCTCAGCCTCCCACAAAATTTTTATCATCTTTTTGTAGTTGTTGCTCTTTTTTGGTTTTTGTTTAAAAATTCTCATCTTGACCATTATTAACTGTGTAGTTCAGTGGCATTAAGTAATTTCACATTGTTGTACAACCATCACCACCATCCATCTGCAGAACCTTTTTTTTTTGGACAGGGTCTCACTCTGTCACCTGGGCTGGAGTGCAGTGGCACAGGTCATGGCTCACTGCAGCCTCGAATTTCTGGACTCACGCAATCTTCCCGCCTCAGCCTCCTGAGTAGCTGGGACCACAGGTGCATGCCACCACGCCAAGCTCATTTTCATAAAGACGGGGTCTCACTATGTTGCCCAGGCTAGTCTCGAACTCCTGAGCTCAAGCGATCCACGCACCTTGGCTTCCCAAAGTTTTGGGATTACAGGCGTGAGCCATCATGCCTGGCCTAGAACTCTTCATTTCAAAAAACTGAAACGCTGCACCCATTAAACACTGACTCCCCATTCCCTCTTCTCCTAGCTTCTGGCAACCAACACCCTACTTTCCATCTCTATGAATCCTACTACTCTAGGTACCTCATGTACAGGAAACACACAGAATTTGTCCTTTTGTGACTGGCTTATTTCACTTAGTTTAAGAGACAAGGGATCTTTGTCCTCGAGGATCATCCAGGTTGCAGCACCTGTCAGAATTTCCTTCCTTTTAAAAGTTGAATATTCCACTGGAGACCACTGGTTTTTTTGTTTGTTTGTTTTTGTTTTTTGTTTTTTGAGATGAAGTCTCGCTCTGTCACCCAGGCTGGAGTGCAGTGGCGCGACCTCGGCTCACTGCAACCTCTGCCTCCCGGGTTCAAGCGATTCTCCTGTCTCAGCCTCCTGAGTAGCTGGGACTACAGGCATGTGCCACCACTCCAGGCTAATTTTTGTATTTTTAGTAGAGATGGGGTTTCACCATGTTGGCCAGGCTGGTCTCGAATTCCTGACCTCAGGTGATCCACCCACCTCAGCCCCGCAAAGTGCTGGGATTATAGGTGTGAGCCACTGCGCCCAGGCTGTAGACCACATTTTGTTTATCCATTCCACGTTTTGGACACCTAGGTTGTTTCCACTTTTGGCTGTTATGAACAAGGAACACAGCTGTACAAATATCCGTTTGAGACTCTGTTTTTCTGTTTTCAATTCTTTGGGGGAGACACCCACAAGTGGAGTTGCTGGATCAGATGGTAATTCTATGTTCCACGTTTTGAGTCACTGTCACGCTGTATCCCGTAGCAGTTGGACCCTTGTGCACTCTCCTCAGCGACGCACAAGGTTTTCCATCTCTCCACATTTTCACCAACACTAATTTCTGGGTTTTTGATAGCAGTCGTCCTAATGGGCGTGAGGTTGTTCAGCAGATGGGAGGAGCCTCCGTGTGTCTATATGCAAACAGGAAAGATCCAGGAGCCACAGAAATGGAGGCTGAAGGAAAGAGACAGGAGACTCGGTGAAGCAATGTCCTTGAGCCAGGAGAGATGCTAAGATCCCGTGCGGAGGAGGAACCATCCTCAGACCCAGTCACGGCAAAGGCCAGAGTTGTGGGCACAGACACAGGGTAAGAGGGGAGATGTGGTGAGGCAAGCATGAAGCATTCTCTTATGTTTGTTTTATTTTCTCAGTGAAATAGACAGCAAGGTAACCAACTGAAGGTAAGGGTGGGGTGAGGACAGAGGCTTGGGGATAAAGGAGAACACATGAAATAGTCCATCTAGAAGAGCAAGGTAAGGCATGGTGGCTCATCCCTATAATCCCAGCACTTTGGGAAGCCAAGGTGGGAGGATCACTTAAGCCCAGGAGTTTCAGGCTGCAGTGAGCTGTGATTGTGCTACTGCCCTCCAGCCTGGGTCACTGAGTGATACTCAGCCTCAAACAAAAACCTCAATTAATCCTTTTATTTAAAAGATAAAATAGGCTGGGTGCAGTGACTCAGGCCTGTAATCCCAGCACTTTGGGAGGCCGAGGTGGGTGCATCACCTGTCAGGAGTTCGAGACCAGCCTGGCCAACATGGCGAAACCCCCTTCTCTACTAACAATAAAAAAATTAGCTGGGCATATAATCCCAGCTACTTGGGAGGCTGAGGCAGGAGAATCGCTTGAACCCGGGAGGCAGAGCTTGCGGTGAGCCGAGATCGCACCACTGCACTCCAGCCCGGGCGACAGAACAAGACTCCATCTCAAAAAAATAAATAAATAAATAAAATTAAAAGATAAATAGAAAGAGTGGGAGACCGAATGAATGGGAGCTGGTAGGCTGGATAACCAATGGTTGTCTTTGCCCCTGCAAAGACATTGATGTCTGAATTCCTGCAACCTGGCCAAAACGCTGAGACAAGGAGAGTGTCCTGGATTATCTGGGTGGTCCGTTGTGATTACAGGTGTCCCTATAATTGGGAGGCAGAGGGAGATCTGATTACTGAAGAGACTCCATTGCTATCTCTGAAGATGGACAAAGGGGCCATAAGCCAAGGAATGCAGGTGCCACTGGAAGCTGAAGGCAAGGAACCAGATTCTCCCCTAAAGCCTCCAAAAACAAATTCCTCATTTGAGCCTAGCAGGCCTGGCGACACCTTGCTTTTATACTTCTGACTCCTAGAGCTGTAGGAGAATGCAATTGTATTGTTTTAAGTCACTGAGTTTGTGTGGTTTGTTATAGCAGCAATAGGAACTAATATATCGGGCAGGGGACCTGTTGTCACTGCTGGGCGGCACCAAGGACCCCCATAAAATTTATTCTTTTTTTTCCGTCCTCCAGGCCGGAGTGCAGTGGCGAGATCTCAGCTCACAGCAACCTCCGCCTCCTGGGCTCAAGCAATCCTCCCACTTAAGCCGCATGGGTAGTTGGGACTCCAGGTGCATACCACCACACCCAGCTAGTTTCTGTATTTTTTTCGTGGAGATGAGGTTTCACCATGTTGCCCAGGCCAGTCTTGAACTCCTGAGCTCAAGCAATCCACCCACCTCAGCCTCCTAAAGCGCTGGGATTACAGGCGTAAGCCACCGCGCCCGGCCACGTCTAATGATCATGAAATGAAAATGCGACCAGCCAGCATGGTGGAATGCCATCATCGTGCCCCATCCAGGTGCAGAGGTGCGGGTGTGGCACAAACAGAGTGCTGGGTTCAACCAGAGAGAGAACAAACCAGGAGAAAGTGTTGTAGGTGCGCACAAGGGAGAAAACGTAACCAACAGCTGCAGGTGCCAGTGAGGGAGAAAGACAGGAGGAAGTAGGGGTGGGGGAAAGTGGGATGCTTGAAATTGACATTAGGGTGCAGTTATCAATAATACCAGGGTCTAAGGCATTGGCCTGGCTACATCCCGAAGGCCACATCCGCCTCCTGCCCATTCTTTTACGTCCTGTGCACAGCTGTTTTCACACTACAACAGCACAGTTGAGTGGTTGTTGCAGAAACTGTAAGACCTGCCAAGTGTAAAATATTTATTCTGGTCAGGCACAATGGCTCATGCCTGCAATCCCAGCACTTTAGGAGGCCAAGGCCGGTGGATCACTTGAGCCCTGGAGTTCGAGACAAGCCTGGGCAAACACAGGGAAACCCCCTCCCCGCCAAAAAAATAAAAATAAATAAATAATTTAGCTGGGCATGGTGGTCCATGCCTGTAGTCCCAGCTACTCAAGAGGCTGAGACAGGAAGTCAGGGCTGCAGTGAGCCACGATCATATTTCAGCTTGGGTGACAGAGTGAGACCTTGTCTCAAAAAATTAAATTTGCTCCCTGGCTCTTTATGGAATAAGTGTGGGGAGCCCTGGTCAAGGGTTGAGTGACTGAGACAGGCTGGAGGACAGGACCACGGAGGAGAAGAGGGCGAGGAGCCAGGAGGCAGGGCGTTCCATCAATCACAGATCCTGCAATCACCAAGAACGAAAATGGTCCCACTGAGGGAGTCACAGGAGCTGGAGTGACGATGGTGACCCAGGGGATCAGTGGAACCAATACACAGGCCAAGGTCTCTCTCCCCTCCAAGGCTTTATTTTAATTAATTAATTTTATTTATTTATTTGGAGACGGACTCTCACTCTGTCACCCAGGCCGGAGTGCAGTGGCCCGATCTCAGCTCACTGCAACCTCTGTCTCCTCAATTCAAGTGATTCTCATGCCTCAGCCTCCTGACTAGCTAGGATTATAGGCGCATACCATCATGCCCGGCTAATTTTTTGTATTTTTAGTAGAGGTGGGGTTTCACCATGTTGGCCAGGCTAAGGCCTTTAAACTCAGAACTCCTTTGGCCTGACAGTTCCCTGCAATCCTTTGTTCTAGAAAACTGCTGCTCATCCCTCAGGAGGAGGTCAGAGGTCATCTCTAGAACCCTGTTCTGACCTCCTACCTGGACCCAGGGATGTTCTCTGTGCCCCCAAAGCCCTGTACTGGTCTGAGCATCCCAGGGGCACCCACTCTCCCCGAGGGGGGTCCCCAGGAGGGCAGAGCCTGGCTGCCTAGGCTGCTAGGGATCTGCAGAGACCCCACCCCAGTCCTGAGAGGAGGCCCAGGAGGCCCCGGGGACAAGGGCATGAGACCAGGACACACTTGGAACCCAGCCAGCTGTGTGGTCCTGAGCAGGAGGTTCTCTTATTGTTCACAGGCTTGAGGGGGCGGCTGTAACAGGGGACCCTCTGTGGTCCAGTCACAACAGGGTCTGGCCAGACCCCAGGGACCATGACGCCATCTCCCCTTACACAGGGGTGGCAGACAAGCAGGACCATGGACAAACCCAAGCCCAAACCCCAGGTAGAGCCAGGGGTCGACATGTAAAACAAACAGGTTTATTGATAAGCGGGAATGCTGTCCAGCATACAGTGCAAACTCTCATTGTCTCAGGATCAACACACGCAAGGGAACTGAGGCTCCACAGTCTCCAGATTCATCACTTCCCGGCTCTGCCCAGTGATGCCAAGGAAGCCCGAGGTTCTCCCAGGACTGTCCACCAGGGGGCAGGTGCACTCCATCATGTCCTCATGTGGGTCCAATGTGGGCAGAAACCTGGCCAGCCTCGGCAGTCTTTCTTTTTTAAGAGACAGGGTCTCACTCTGTTGCCCAAGCCGGAGTGTAGTGGCGCGATCATAGCTCACTGCAGCCTCAAACTTCTGGGCTCCAGTGATCCTCCCCTCAGCCTCCGGATTAGCTGGGATTACAGGTGTACGTCACTGCAGCCAGCCAGTCTGACATCTTGATTCCAAGGTGGAAAACCCTTCTTGTCTCCATGGTAATGGCTGGACTCTCCCACCCTCCAATAGTTCAGCTGCCAAGCTCAAGTCCAGTGGAATTTATCAGCAATTTATCACCCTGCCCCCACTCTTCTAGATAAGTTCATGCCTTCTCCTTTATCCCCATGCACCTGAGACTGAGTCAGCCTTTCCAGGAGCCCCTCAACCTGCTTACTCCCAGAATCCGGGCAAGGCTACACGGGTTCCCCCTCTGCAGGGCCTTGGACATGTTTTGGGGAGGGGAGGGGGAAGGCTGACTCTAACGGGGAGGAATCCCAGCTTCAGCGGCTTCAAGGCAGGCCATTCAACTTGCCGACCTTGGTTACACACACCCACAACACGCAACACAGACACAGACACAAGACTGGCACTTGGGATCACACTGGCCATGTACCAAAGTGGCGAGGCAGCCCGCTTGGGGCCAGGGAATTGAGGGTGGGGAGTGGGGAAGAAGAATCCACCCCTCAGGAGGGAGGAGGAGGGTCTAGGCTGAGGTAGGAGGAGAGAGATGGCTACGAGGACTCAGTCATCTCTAGCTCCTGAAATTCCCTGAAAGGAGACGGTGTGGCCTAGGACACCACACCAGGCAGCAAGAAAGGAGGGGCGGGGCTGCAGGCACACCGGAGTGAAGGTGGAGGGTGCAGATGGGAGGTGGGGGGTTGGATGTGGCTGGCAGAGTTTGGCTTTGTTTGTCATTGGCTTGTTGGCCGGCGTGGTACTTGTACTTACCGTTTTAGAAAATTGGCAGATTTCCAGTTAGAAGTGCATTATCTTGCCCAGGCCACAGCACTGAATACGGTGGCCTGCCTGGGCCCTCTGGGCATCTGACTTTCACACCATGGTACTAAAGGACAAGTTAGCATTTGGAGGTGGTGCTTTCTTTTTTTTTTTTTTTTTTTTTTGAGACAGACTCGCTCTGTCGCCCAGGCTGAAGTACGGTGACATGATCTCAGCTCCCTGTAACCTCCGCCTCCAGGGTTCAAACGATTTTCCTGCCTCAGCCTTCTGAGTAGCTGGGACTATAGGTGCCTGCCACCACGCCCGGCTAATTTCTGTATTTTTAGTAGAGATGGGGTTTTACCATGTTGGCCAGGCTGGTCTTGAACTCCTAACCTCAGGTGATCCACCCACCTCGGCCTCCCAAAGTGCTGGGATCATAGGTGTGAGCCACTGTACCTGGCCTGAGGTGATGCTTTCCAAGCCTCCTGAGCTAACCTGAAGGACCCCTACAGCCTACAGGGCTGCCACCTCCTCCCTGCACAGAGCCCTGGGACTGTCCCGCAGTCTCAGCCTCAGGCTGAAGCACTGTCCTGTCTACATGGGTGACTCAGGCAGCATCCCTCCTGAAAGCCCCTCTGCAGAGAAGGATGCTGGGATTTTCTGGAAGCCAGAGCTGGGTCAGAGCCCAGGGGAGACATAAACAAACAAACAAAAAACCTGAGGGCTCCAGAAGCCAAAGCTCGCAGGCCCAGCTGGGCGGGGCAGGCCACAGTGAGTCAGGGACTTGCCCCGGCATGCCCCGAACGTCCGTGCCCAGCTAGCCTTCCGAGAGGGACACACCGTGGCAGCACAGGCTTTCCACAACTCACTGCCTCTGCTCTCGGTCTGCAAGTCAGAGGGAGGCTGCAGCTGTGGAGGGCACTAAAGGAACTTGGCCCAGAAAGAGCCATAGAGTCCTAGCGGTGGGGACCTGGAAGGACCAGGGCCCCTTCGCAGGGTCATACTGCCAGGGCTCAGCCCGCCTTGGCTACGACACAGCCCATGCCAGCCTGGTTAACTGGGCTTCATCCCAGCATCGGGCACGCCAAGGGGCAGGGGCTTCTCTTCAGTGCTCCCCAGCAGGGTCTCTGGCGTCTCCAGCTGTGACCGAAAGGCGCATTCCTCCTTGGAGAAGGGGACCTGCTCGTCCTTCGGGGAACCCGAGGGGCTGGCATCTGTGTCCCCCATCGTGGAGCTGGCTTGAGAGGAGCACTGTGAGCTGTGGTCAGAGCTGCTACAGACATTCACGATGCAGGTGACATTGACCTGGGTCCCATGGCCACCAGGGGAAGAATCTGCTAAGCACAAGATGGGGTGGGGATCAGTCCAGGGGTCCAGGAGTGGGGCCCTGAGACCCCTGCCCAAGATGCAGATTCAGACACATGGGAAAGAGCACTGGGCCAGGAGCCAAGAGACCGAGATTCTAGCCCAGCTCTGCTGTGTGACCTTGAGCAAGTCACTTAACCTGCATGTGCCTCATTTTCTGCTGAATAAGAGTAGCATCACCACCTACCCAGCCCCAATCACCCCAGAGATGGGAGGAGCCAATGATATAAAACAGATGTCTACTTGGGAGACCAAGTTTGTAGGATTGCTTGAGCCCAGGAGTTCAAGACCAGACTGGGCAACATAGTGAGACCCTGTCTCTTTTTTTTTTTTTTTTTTTTTGAGACAGGGTCTCAAAAGAGTGTGGTGTCACCCTCTCAACTCACTGTGACCTCTGCCTCCAGGCCTTAAGTGATCCTCCCATCTCAGCCTCCTGAATAGTTGGGACTACAGGCCACCGCACCCTGCTAATTTTTTTGTAGGGACGGGGTTTTGCCAGGTTGCCTGGGTTGGTCTCGAACACCTGACCTCAAGGAATCTGCCTGCCTTGGCCTCCCAAAGTGCTGGGATTACAGGTGTGAGCCACCGTGCTCGGCCTCAAACTTAACTCTTGATTCTACTCCCATCTCCCATCCAACCCGCTCCTCCTCATCACAGTTCTCATTGCTGCCATCCACCCAGCTGCTTGGGCCCAGAGCCTCGGACCCGTCTTTCTCCCATATCACACACCCATCCGTCATTCCTGCCTTGTCTCCCTTCAAAAGATGACATCTGGGCCAGGCACGGTGGCTCACGCCTGTAATCCCAGCACTTTGGGAGGCCGAGGCAGGTGGATCACCTGAGGTCAGGAGTTTGAGACCAGCCTGGCCAACATGGTGAAACCCCATCTCTACTCAAAATACAAAAAAAATAATTAGCTGGGTATGGTGGCAGGTGCCTATAATCCCAGCTAGTCAGGAGGCTGAGGCAGGAGAATCACTTGAACCCAGGGTGTGGAGGTTGCAGTGAGCCGAAATCACGCCACTTCACCCCAGCCTGGGCGAAAGAGCAAAACTCCATCTCAAAAACAAAAACAAAAGATGACTTCTGCAAGGGTCACCGGCCCTGCTGCTGCATGGTGCAGTGAGCTATGGAAGCCTCCACCTGCTCCCATCTGGATGGCTGTGAACAGGCTTCGACCCCACCCCCCTGAAATCTGATTCCCATCAGCAGCCAGAGCTGGCCCTTGAACTTGGCAGATCACCTCCTTGGGGGCTCAAAAACCCACAGTCCTCACCACAGCCTACCAGGCCCTGTCTGATCTGGAGCCTGCCTTCTCCCGCCCCCTCTCCTGCGGCTCCAAGACCTTGATGGGGCTCCTTCCAGCCACACTCCCCCCTGCTACAGCCCCTTGAGCCCTTCAGGTCCCCTGGGCTTTTGCACAGGCTGCTCCCTCAGCCTACAGAGCCCTTCTCTAGTGCTCAGGTCTTAGCTCAAAGGCCACGTCCTCCACGAAGCGCCCCCTGCCCCCTGGCCTCCCTCTCTAGAGACATTCACTTCCCATCCTATGCACCACTCTCTGGGTCCCTCCCCATTTCTGTGATCTCCAGGGCCCCCAGCTCCTGGGGTTCCCAACCAGACTCTCAGCCCTGGAGGGTTGGGACTTTTTTTTTTTTTTTTTAAATAGAGACAGGGGTCTTGCTATGTTGCCCAGGCTAGTCTTGAACTCCTGGGCTCAAGTGATCCTCCTGCCTTGGCCTCCTGAAGTACTGAGATTGCAGGCATGAGCCACCTTGCCTGGCCAGACCAGGAACTTTTTGATCGTTCCCTGCTATGTTCCTAGTGCCTGTAACAGGGACAAGTCTACAGGGTTTTTTGTTGGTGGTGGTGGTAGTGGTGATGTTTTTAAGTGAATTTGATTACCAACATTTAAAATTCAGGCATTTACATTTAAAAATCTGGATTTATGGCTTCCCTTGGGAGCCAGATGCAGGAGATTCGGACAAGGCGAGCCCAAGGTTTGCCTCACCTTCCTGCCCAGCCTCTGCGGGCGGCTGAGTTTTCTAACTGGTTGGGGAGACACAGGATGGTGGGTTTGCTGAGATGAATGTGAGGGGACTGGCATACAGCAGCCCCCTCAGAAAATGAACATTGCTGCTACTGTTGCTGCAGAGGCCTGCTGAGCGCCCTCACCGCAGCCTGGTTCCCCCTAACTCCAACTACTAGGGCAGCCGGGAGGCGGATGGAGCTGGCAACCTGCTGTGCTCAAAACAGCCTCCGAGCAGATGGTGGGGGAGGAGGGCTGAAATCACAGGGCCGGAAGGAAATTTCCACCCTGAGCCTCCACAGCACCCAAATGTCACCCAAAGTCACCATGGCCTTTGCACATCGAGCATGAGACATTGCGGGGGTGGATGGGGGACCACGAAGGGGCACAACCCTGGGGTTTACAGGTTCCCACAGTGGAGGGAGGTGTTAGGGGTGGGAGGGAGAGATGTAGAGGGCAGAGGCCAGGGAAATGGGTTGGGGGACTCGGGAGAAGGAGCACAGAGCAGAAGGGGCAGAGGTGAGAAGGGAGGGTAGACATGGTCAGGGCTCCACTCTGGGCCAAGGAGGGAGCCACACCAGGTGTAGCAAGGAAATCCGAAAGAGGGGTCGGGTGTGTTGGTTCACGCCTGTAATCCCAGCCCTTTGGGAGGCCGAGGCAGATGGATCACCTCAGGTCAGGATTTCAAGACCAGTCTGGCCAACATGGTGAAATCCCATCTCTACTAAAAGTACAAAAATTAGCCAGGCGTGATGGCACATGCCTGTAATCCCAGCTACTCAGGAGGCTGAGGTGGGAGGATCACTTGAACCTGGGAGGCGGAGGCTGCAGTGAGCAGAGAAGTAAGCCAAGACTGCGCCACTTAACTCCAGCCTGGGTGACAGAGCGAGACTCCATTTCAAAAAAAAAAAAAAAAATCAGAGGCCTGGCGCGGTGGCTCACGCCTGTAATCCCAGCACTTTGGGAGGCGGAGGCGGGTGGATCATGAGGTCAGGAGATCGAGACCATCCTGGCTAATACAGTGAAACCCCATTTCTACTAAAAACACAAAAAATTAGCCGGGTATGGTGGCGGGCGCCTGTAGTCCCAGCTACTTGGGAGGCTGAGGCAGGAGAATGGCGTGAACCCGGGAGGCGGAGCTTGCAGTGAGCCGAGACTGCGCCACTGTACTCCAGCCTGGGCGACAGAGCGAGACTCCGCCTCAAAAAAAAATAAATAAATAAGAAAGACGAATCCAAGAACTGGGCAAGACTCAGAGTTTATCATCAGAGCACACTCATTCAACAATGTTTAGGGCCCCTGCTCTCTTTCGGGCACTGACCCAGGTCCTCCCACAGGGAGTTCTCAGGCTGGAGTGAGGGGCACTGACGGGACATCCCACCGAGGACGCTGAGGGCTATGATGGGGCAAACAGAAATGGGCAAGTCAGCTCCTGTGGGCAGCTGGGGACAGGTAGGAACAGGTGTTGCAGGCAGGGGTGGCATGAGCGCAGGCAAGAGGCAGGGGCGCAGCAAGCTGGGGAGAGCCGGGGGTGAGTGAGGCTGTGTGGTGGGGACTGCAGCCATCAGTCCCACCTGGAGGCGGCCCAGAGGCAGCCTGATCCTGGTCTGGTGCCCAGCTGAGCACAATGTCACTCATCTCTCACCAGCCCTGGCAAGGAGGCGCCATAGCTCATCTCTAGGTGAAAAAACCAAGGCTTGGCAGAGTTAAGCATCCCGCCCAAATTCTTATGTCACCAGAGTGGCCGGGCAGGGATCTGAGACTGACCCAAGTTCATGGTCATTCCCTGAATTCTCACTGGCTGGAGCTGCCAGGTAAGAGGGAGAGAGGCACAGGCCAGCAGACCCCGTACAGGGGCCCCTCCAGTGTGGGCCCTAGAGACGCCAACCAGGAGTGACATCTGTCATAGACCAGGTCCAGGGCAAAATGCAGCCTGCATTAATGGGACACGAGCCCCACAGTCCCAGCATCTCAGACCCAAAGAGACCCAGCAACAAGCTGCAGTGAGTGGAGCCCATTCCTCTGCCAACCCCAGGGCTCTGGAGCCTGACAGCCTAGTGGTGAGTCTGGCTCTTCTGTTTACTAGCCGTGAGCCCTTGAAGAAGCTGTTTAACCTCTCTGGGGCTCAGTTTCCTCATCTGTAAAATGGGATAACAACAATAACTGTCTCTCAGCGTTGACGTGCAGGTCAATTTGATGCATGTAAAGTGCCCAGTATAGCGCCTGCTGTACTGTAGCCTTCCGTAAGTGGAAGCGATTGTCGTGATTAGTTATTAGTAGCTGGGCCATGTTGGGCCTGCGGATACAGGGATGAACGAGGTGATCCAGGCTCACCAGGTGTCCCACAGACTGGTGAGGGAGACAGGAGGAAAAGACAGTGTACACGCAGCCTGACAGTCCTGTCAAAGCGAGGCCAGGGCGTGGTGAGCCCGGAAGAGCAGCCGGTCCAGCTGGGGGTGGTGGTGGGGATGGGGTTTCGGGAAAACTCCTCTCCCAGATACTGGGGACTTGGACAAGCTGGGGTTGTCCCACAGAAGGAAGGATGTTCAGGTGATAGGCCCAGCACGGGCAAAGGCGGGAGGGAACTTGGGTTCAGCAAACCAAAGGAAGTTTCCTGTGGCTCAGGCCTCGTCCCACTCTGCGGGGAGGCTCAGGAGGAGATGGCTAAGACAGAAACCAGGTGAGAAAGACCAGGGAGGCTCGGGATGAAGCCAGGTGTGCTCCCACCTCTTACCTGAGCTCCCGGTGCTGGCCCGGGCCTCCCCAGCCCCACTGGCCTTCTCCGCGCCTGGTGCCTGCGGCTGGTTCCGAGTGGGCGCCCTTCTGTCCAACGCGCTGGCCGAGCTCTCCAGGGAGCTGCTGCTGGAGCTCGGCACTGTGGTCAGCAGGTGCTGTTGCTCGGGGCCCTGTGCACCCCGGGCCTTATCGGCAGGCAAGTGAGGCTGGATGGGCGGGAGGTGGCAAGGGAGAGCAGTCAGCCCACCAGCCAGCCCCTTCTTCCCCTCCTCCTTCCCACTGCCATCCGCACCTCTTGCCATCAGCACTTCTCAGTTTACATGACGCTTCTGCCCACCCTTGCACGTTCTTTGCACACACGGCACTTTTTGGGAGGTGTGATTCTCCGTGGTTTCTGTGTTTCTGTTATTCGCACCCAGCTGCTCTATTAGAGCGAGTGTCCTATGAGGGCAGAGACCACCTGGCCCTGTTCACCAAACAGTCTTAGAGGTGGGGCAGGATTTTCATCCTTATTTTGCATAAGAGAATAGAAGGAATTCACCCCATCTGCACAGGGAGACGTGGCCCAGCCTAGCAACCAAGAGTGTGGACTAAACCCAGACCACGCAGTGCAAATCATGACTCTACCACTCACTTGCTGTGTGACCTTGGACAAGTTACTTAACCTCTCTGTGCCTCTTTTTTGTTTGTTTGTTTAATCTATAAAGGGAGAATAATAACCTACCTCATAAGGTTGTTGTGAGGATTAGATGACTGAATATTTGTAAAGTGCTTAAAACAATGCCTATTACACAGTAAACTCCATACAAGAGATTGTTAAATCAGAAGTAGGCAAATGACTGCCCAGGGACCCAGTCCAGCCTGCCACTAAGAACGGTTTTCACTTTTATTTTTTTGAGACCGGGTCTTACCCTGTTGCTCAGGCAGGAGTGCAGTGGCACAATCATAGCTAACTATAGCCCTCAATTTTCCAGGCTTAAGTGATCCTCCGGCCTCAACCTCCTGAGTAGCTGAGACCACAGGCACGTGCCACTTCCCCTGGCTAATTTTTTTGTTGTTGATTGTTTGTAGAGACAGGGTTGTGCTATGTTGCCCAGGCTGGTCTTATACTCCTGGGCTCAAGCCAACCTCCTACCTTGGCCTCCCCAAGTGCTGGGATAACAGGCGTGCACCACCACACCCCAGTGGTTTTCATGTTTTAAATGGTTGGAAAAAAATGTTTAAGAATAATTTGTGGCCAGGCGTGGTGGCTCACGCCTGTAATCCCAGCACTTTGGGAGGCCGAGGCAGGCAGATCACCTGAGGTTGGGAGTTGGAGACCAGCCTGACCAACATGGCGAAACCCCATCTCTACTAAAAATACAAAATTAGCTAGCATGGTGGCACATGCCTGTAATCCCAGCTACTCAGGAGGCTGAAGCAGGAGAATCGCTTGAACCTGGGAGGCAAAGGTTGTGGTAAGGCAAGATCGAGCCATTGCACTCCAGGCTGGGCAACAAGAATGAAACTCCATCTCACAAAAAGAGAATAATTTGCGACACATGGAATGATGGGAAGTTCAAGAAGTTCAAGTTTGGGTATCCAGTAGCACAATTAGATCAGAATACACCACTCTCAGTGGGGTGTGTGCTGTCTGTGCAGGTAGCTGCTTTCCTGTCACAGAGGCAGGTTTGAGTAACTGTCACTGAAACCATACAGTCCACAAAGCCTGAAATTCCTACATCTGGCCCTTTACAGAGAAAAAGTGCAGACCCTCGTGCTCAGTCGAGCACTCCGGGGCAGAGAGCGCTCACATCTGAGACCCTCTGCTGCACTGCCTCGGCCTCTTGTTCCAGAGTCCGCCCACAGGCTGCTCTGCAACTTCCCCTGGTGTCTTCTTTCCGTAGAATAATAATAATAATAATATTAGCTGACATTGGAGTGCCACCCAATGCCATGCACTCTACCTAAGTCCCTCCCGACACTATCTATATTGATTCTTCCAACAGCCCAGTGTTATCCTTGCTTTGTGGAAACTGAAGCACAGAGAGGTTGAGTTACCTGCCCAAGGTCACGGTTAGGACATACTATGGCTGGGCTAAATCCCATAGTGCCTTCCCTGGGTGTCTGGGGTTTCAGCTCTGGAGGCTCAAGGCAAGGTCCCCATTTCCAGAAATCCACACTGGAGTAAGGCAGGAAATTCGTCTCCCAGGCTGCTGTCTGTTCCCACTGACTGGCCAGCATTCACACCCCTGCCTTGGAGTTCTGGGCGATTGCTGATCGCAGAAAAAAAAGGAGATGGCAGGGGCCACGTTCCTAACAGCTGCCCTGGCCCCCTGGCCTGCCTAGGATGAAAACAAGGGTCCCAGGCAGAAGGAGGGTAGAGATGCGTGAAGGGCTGATGGAGCTCGCCAGCACTGCAGCGGGAGGTGAGAGCAGGGGTGGAGCGAGCAGCGCAGGTGCCACAGCCCTCCCAGGAAAGGCTGAGACCTCCTGCCTCCCTCCAGAGGGAGCTACAATTCCAGATGTGGTCTGAGAATAGCTGCGAGTACCTCGCTGTCTAGTCACTGCAGCCCCCGGCTCCCATGGCTTCTCGGACACCTGAGTGCCACCTGCACCCTCAATTCCCCGAGGCCAGCCCACAGCCTCTCACTCAGGACTGGAGGGATCCTGTGCAAGCCGTCCCCAGGAGGCCACGGAGGCCCAGAGAGAGTGCGTCCTGTGCTCAGCATCACACAGCTGGCCCGTGGCAGGAGCAGGACAAGCCCAGACCAGCTTTCCCAGGAACCCCCGTACCCTCCCTGGGCTGGGTCCCCCAGTTTTGGAGAAACGGAGGGCATTGCAAGTTCATGCTGAACCTCCACCCAGGTGGTCTGATGCTGGTCACTGCCCACGACCACCCCCCAGCCCTGCTCTGAGCCTGGAAGGGGAGGAGAAGCAATCGAGTGTCACTCCTCACAAAACCCCACAGAAGGGGTTTTTCTGGCCTGTGCCCCACCCCCTCTGCTGGCGGCTACAGCCACGCAGAACAAAAACCCCCAAAGGTCACGGCCACCTCCCTCCTCCCAAGCCACAAGTCGCAAAGTTCAAGCAGCCCCAGGTGGTGTAGAAGCAGGCTGAGTCCTGTTCCTTGGGCTGGGACCCCAGTAGGGCCGAGTACTGAGGAGCCTCATTCAAAACACAGGATCCCGGGGCCGGGCGCGGTGGCTCACGCCTGTAATCCCAGCACTTTGGGAGGCCAAGGCGGGCGAATCACGAGGTCAGGAGATCGAGACCATCCTGGCTACCACGGTGAAACCCCGTCTCTACTAAAAATACAAAAAATTAGCCGGGCGAGGTGGTGGGCGCCTGTAGTCCCAGCTGAGGCTGAGGCAGGAGAATGGCGTGAACCCAGGAGGCGGAGCTTGCAGTGAGCCGAGATCGCGCCACTGCACTCCAGCCTGGGCGACAGAGCGAGAATCTGTCTCAAAAACAAAAAAACACACACACAGGATCCCAACCAGCCAGCCAGTCAGCCAGCACCCTCAGCTCCCAGCCCCTCCTGGCCCAGCCCCACTGGGCAGAAGCAGAGACCAAGCAGAGCCATAGGCCAGTCCTCCAGGTTCCTGCTGGGTCCGTCTGTTTGTGTGTTCACAAGGCTCACACCCCTGTATCTACAGGCATGAGGGTGTGAAGCGTGCACAAGTGTGTCTATGTTGGGACATGTGTGCATATCTGTGAGTGAGGTAGTAAGTGTGTGTGCTGGGGCGGCGAGGAGAGACACTCCTAGGTTCGTGTTCCAGGCTGCTCTCATTAGCTATGCCACACTGGGAAAGTTACTCACTTCTCTGGGCCCACGATTCCTGGGCCATATAATGGGGGGCAAGAATCATACTGCCTGCGTGTGGCAGCATGGCTGTGAGAATAAATAATGCTGGGCACAGTGCCTGGCATCCATTCAACACCTGATAAATGTTCGTGCCTGTTATCAGATGCGGGCCCGTGCATGAGTGTGTGTCCGTGGGGGTGATTGTGGGTAAGCTCACATGTTGGTGTTTTGTTTTGCTTTGTTTTATTTTTGAGATGGAGTCTCGCTCTGTTGTCCAGGCTGGAGTGCAGGGGCGCGATCTCGGCTCACTGCAAGCTCCACCTCCCAGGTTCACGCCCTTCTCCTGCCTCAGCCTCCCGAGTAGCTGGGACTACAGACGCCTGCCACCATGTCTGGCTAACTTTTTGTATTTTTAGTAGGGACGGGGTTTCACTACATCAGCCAGGATGGTCTCGATCTCCCGACCTCGTGATCCGCCCGCCTCGGCCTCCCAAAGTGCTGGGGTTACAGGCGTGAGCCACCGCGCCCGGCCACATGTTGGTGTTTTCTAAACAAAGGGACGACAACGCCTCCCATGCCCTGGGCGTTCTTTCTGTGGTAGGAGGAGCAGGTGGGTGCTGAGTCTACACTCTAAACCCAGCAGCCCAGCTCAAGAGGACTCTCCACTGGCCTCTTAGCAGGAGTAGCTGCTAGTTGAGGAGTAGCGTGGGACACGGCCATAAACCTGATTGCAACCTGGGCTATGCCACTCAGCTAATGATCTAATCCTACAGGAGAAATGGAACCTCCCTGAGTCTCAGTTTCCTCCTCTGTAAAATGGGGCTGATGATGCTCCCTGCCCCACAGGGATGTGTGGGGATTCAGTCACAAAGAGCCTGGCAGGGCTCAGCCAGGGCTGTGCTGGGACAAGCTCAGGCCTGTGCAGATTTCTTCCCAACTCCATATTCAGGAAGGTCTTGGGAGTTTGAAACTGGCTACGGTGGGAGTGTTTATACCACAGAAATTAGCAAACACCACAAATCAGGGTTTGGGGTTTTTTTTCCCTGCTAGACACACCACCGGGGTACTCAACAAATACTTGAGTCACTCACATTCAGTGAACACTGAAAGCAACAGTGAAAGGAAAGGGGCGGAGCGCAGTGGCTCACACCTATCAGCCCAGCACTTTGGGAGACCAAAGTGCACAGATCACTTGATTTCAGGAGTTCAAGACCAGCCTGGCCAACATGGCAAAACCCTGTCTCTACTAAAAATATAAAAATTAGCCAGGCATGGTGGCGCACACCCGTAGTCCCAGCTACTCGGGAGGCTGAGGTGGGATGACCACTCGAACCCAGGAGGCAGAGGCTGCAGTGAGCCAAGAGGGTGCCACTGCACTCCAGCCTGGGCGACATAGCTGGAAAAAAAAAAAAGAAAGAAAGAAAGAAAAGGAAAGAAAGAAAAGAAAAGAGAGAAGAGAAGAGAAACGAAACGAAAAGAAAAGAAAAGGAAAAGGGAAGCAGAGGCTGCTGGGCCACACCCAGGACATCTTCAGGGCACAGAGGATTGGGAAACGCTTGGTGAGGAAAGAGAAGGCGACAGTTGGGCTGCTATGGAAGAGCTTGGGGGAGACACCTGCTCTACACATGCCACCAGGTGGCAACCGTCAGTGTCACTGAATTGAAGCTGGAGAAAGGGAGCAGTGAAACTCACTCGCCGGGGAATGAGAAAGTTTCCTCCCCACTGAAATACTGTAGGGCAGGGCAAAGAGCACTGAGATGGGAGTCCAGAGACGACACATTGCAGTGTGACCTTGAGTAACTCAGTTTTCCTCCCTGCATCTCTTTTCTTGTCACCAAAATCAGGGGATGAAATCAGTCTATCTGATTCCGAACACCTGGTATAAACTTCAGGCATTGGGCGTCGCAGGGCTGAGCTGTTCCCTCGAGCAGTAGTTCTCCACTGGGGGTGATTTTGCCCCCCAGGGGACACTTGGCAATGTCTGGAGAATTTTTGGTTGTCACCACCGGAGTGGGACTGTGGCTGGCATGTAAGTAAATAAAGGCCAAAGATGTTGCTGAGTAGCACGGGACAGCCCCCACAAATAAGATATTTTATTTATTTTAATTTAATTTTTTTTTTTTGAGATAGAGTCTTGCTCTATTGCCCAGGCTTGAGGGCAATGGCATGATCTCAGCTCATTGCAACCTTCGCCTCCCAGGTTTAAGGGACTCTCCTGCCTCAGCCTCCCAAGTAGCTGAGACTACAGGCACACACCACCACGCCCGACTGATTTTTGTGTTTTTAGTAGAGATGGGGTTTTACCATGGTGGCCAGACTGGTCTTGAACTCCTGACCTCAAGTGATCCATCCACCTCGGCCTCCCAAAGTGCTGGGATTACAGGCATGAGTCACCATGCCCAGCCAAGATCTTTTTTAAAAATATTTATTTTATTTTATGTTGTTTAGGGATAGGGTCTCACTGTGTTTCCCAGGCTGGTCTTGAACTCCTGGACTCAAGCAATCCTCCCACCTTGGCCTCCCTTAAGTAAGATGTCTGAAATATCCATGAGGTTGAGAAACTCTTTCTCTACCTGCCCCTGAGGTCCAGAAAACTCATCGGACTCTGTTTTCTCATCTGTTAAATTGGGTAAAAAACCTGCCCTGCTTACCAGGTGCAAGGCTGTGATAGACCCATGTTCTGGCTCACCCCATACCCACTTCCGACCCCCATCCCTTGTCCTCCTCCTCCATAGAGACTGGAAAAGCAAAGCACCCTCTTCCCCAGCTTCCCTTGCAGCTATGGGTGGTCATGTGACACAGTCTGGCCAGTGAGATGAAAGAAGTCTACCCAGGGCTTCTGGGAAGGTGTCTGATTTACTGATAAGTGTGCCATGGCTGGCGTGGCCACCTGCCCCTTCTTCCCACCTCAAACTTAGAGGTGACATATGAAGTAATGATCACCATCTTATGACATGAGGCCACAAACAAGAGAACAAAAGTCAACACACACTAAAGATGACAGAGCCTGGGGTCCTGCTGGCACCATGCAAGGGGACAGTGCAGGCCATTCCAGCAGACACCAACCCTTTGACTTCTTACAATGCAAGAAAAATAAAGCCCTTTTTTCTAAAGTCACCTGTAGGTTTGGGGTTACTTGCAGCCAAATGCCTTCCTGATAGAGAATGAATGAAATACTATGATATGACACTGTTGGTCTGTCTCTACTTTATAAAACAGATCAAAGGTGAGTTGCTTTGGGAGGACCCAGGGCCCAGCCCCACAACCTCTACCTCAAACCTGAGAGATGACCACTTCCCCCACGCCCAAGGGCCCTCTGTGGGACACTAGGCTACCCCAGAATTCAGTCTGAAAACCACTGCTCTCTAGGGCCGGGCATGGTGGCTTATGCCTGTAATCCCAACACCTTGGGAGGCCGAGGCGGGCGGATCACGAGGTCAGGAGATCGAGACCATCCTGGCGAACATGGTGAAACCCCGTCTGTACTAAAAATACAAAAAAATTAGCTGGGCGTGGTGGCGGGAGCCTGTAGTCTCAGCTACTTGGGAGGCTGAGACAGGAGAATGGCGTGAGCCCAGGAGGCGGAGCTTGCAGTGAGTGGAGATCTCGCCACTGCACTCCTGCCTGAGTGACAGAGCGAGACTCCGCCTCAAAAAAAAAAAGAAAAAGAAAACCACTGCTCTCTGAGAAAGTGCTCTGTAAACACAATGGAGGTAATGAGAAACAGCATTGTCAGCTGACCGAATGGCACCACCCTGCAAGCTGGATCGAGCAGACACAACCCCCATTTCATGGTAAGGAAGTAGCCATAGAGAAATTTCACATCTGCCCAAGGTTGCACTTTGGGTCCACGACCACGTGCCTGCCATGAACGCCACGAAGGCCTCTGCTCTCTGCCGGGGCATTTCACACTCACAGCCTCTGTTAGCCCATGGAGGGTTGCCTGACTCCCCGGCCTTTCCTCCACCTCCCAGAGCTCTGCACACCTCCTGACACTGGACAGACGACGACAGAATTCACTGCTTCCTCTGTGACAGCCCAGCCCGCCAGGAAGGAGACCCAGGGAAGAGGGGGAGAGGGCAGTGGAGACACTCACCACCTTGGCTTCTCTCTGCAGGCACAAGGGCTTCTCTATAAAGAAGAGAGGGGACAAGTAAGGGAGAGTGACTTCCTCAGGCACATCTGTCCTAAGTAGGAGGGCAGTGTGGGGCCCAATAGAAACAGCAGAGAGGCCCAGCCTGCAGGGAGCAATTGCCTACCAGACAAGGTCCACAGAAGCCCCACCCAACTCTACCTTCCACCACCCCAATCATTCTCCAGTCCCCCATCTGTGCCATCCACGCCTCCACTGAGGATGCGCGTCCTTCCCTGCACAGACTCCGCCCATTGAGATCTTAGCCACCTCAGAGACCAGCTGCTGCAGGAAGCCCGAATCCCCCAGGCTTCCTGGATAGGAATCCCAAATCCCCCAGGCTTCCTGGATAGGAATCCTGAACTCCTACCCTTTGGAAAACCCTGATCACCTCTTGCCTTTTAGTAATTAAGTTAGCAGAGGTGCCTTCCGCCCCAGGTCCTAAGCTCCTACGGAACAAGGACCCCCATATCCAGGTCTGTCTGACCCCTAAGGCTGTGCCCGGTGCTGGACTCACAGGAGGCACCCCACAAAAGCTTCCTGAACAAGTGGATGAAGGAAAGAAGGATAGACTCTTACTTTTCACCTGGGTCATGATGACACAGTTCACCACTCCTATTATTAGTAGACCCAAGGCTGTCACGCCCACAATCAGTCCTAGAAAGAAAAGAGAAGCTCAGACAGCCACAGAAAATAAACTCAAATGTACCAAGGGCCAGCCAGGCAAGCCAGGGACCCAAGCTGCTTCGGGTCATTGCAAGTGAGGGGCGAGTCTAGGCCGGAGGTTCTCAAATCCAATTATAAAGCAATCACATCTGTGGGCCTCATTCAGCCTAAGGGCCACCAGTTTGAGACCTCTGGCCTGATGCAGTTCTAGCCCCAGAATGGAAGCCCCAGAGGTGATCTGGCCCAGCCCACTGACTTCTCAGCCTAACGGGCTCATCAGAAACAGCAGCAAGGAGACCATCTGCATATTCAGGTGAATTGCTGACCCCATCTCTCCCCTATCCAGGGATTTTGTTTTGTTTTGAGATAGGGCCTCACTCATCGCCCAGGCTGGAGTGCAAATTCCAGGGCTCATGTGATCCTCCCGCCTCAGCCTCCTGAGTAGCTGGGACAACAAGCACCATCCCACTCAACTAATTTTTTAATTTGTTTATAGAGATGGAGTCTCACTATGTTACCCAGGCTGATCTCGAACTCTTAGCCTCAAGCAATCCTCCTGCCTCCTTGGCCTCCCGAAGCACTGGGATTACAGGCGCGAGCCACTGCATCCGGCCCACCCACTTAGGGCTTTTGATTGACAGCACCAGGTGTGGGGAGAAAGCAGTCCCACTGCCACCTGTATCCCAGGACGGGCACAGGGTCCAGCCCACCGTGGGCTCTCAGTAAAACTATGGGAGCGGGAGAAAGACAGACAGAAAGACAGGCAGACAGAAGGAGTGAATGAATGAGCCTTCTTGTGACTTACCGACTGGAAGAACGATGTCGCCAGTGCTCCCTTCAGCTGGGGGGCTGGGGCCCACCGGGAGCAGGAAGGAGGTGCCAGGAGCAGTGCTGGGTGCTGGAGTTGGCTGCGTGTGCTGGGATCGTGTGGACACTGGCTGGGGTAAGTGTACTGCCCCTGGGGCCATGCTCCGGGTGGGGGATGTGGACGTGCAGACTGCATCCATGCTTGCATTCCCAGGGATGGCCACCACGTTACAGCTGGAGGAGGAGGATGCTTGGTCAGTAGGCAGCAGAGGACAGAGTGGCTGCGGTGGTTAGGATCATTCACGGGTCCCAGCAGGCAGGATAGGAGAGTGACGACGTGTGCCCTCTCTGAGGACCACCCCCTCCTGTCCCTCCCCCACCTCCCCGTGCACCCACCCAGTCCTGCCTTCCAGGGCAAGGTCCTGCCCACCATGCTATTTATCCTGGGACCCACCCTCAGATAAAACAATCTGGACAGTGGTGGCTGGTGAGCTACTCTGTGTCCTGGACCCACAGTCACCCAGGGACAGCCCCTCCCTGCTCCTCCAGAACCAAAGAACTCAGCTACTCACATCTGGTGGGGCCTGCAAATATCCGTGGATGAAGTCGTGTTGGAGAATGTCCCCGGGGCGCAAGGCTTGCACACCACGTCAGATGTTTCAGTCCCTTCAGGGAACAATCCGAACTTGTCAACCACTCAAACACTGTGCGGGACAGCTGGGCCTTGGCACTAGATCCCTAGGAGTAGTCTGAGGGGCCCAAGAACCTCTGTCTGTACCTCCATCCCTTAAACACACACATACACACACAGATGCCTGTACACACATGCACACGATTGGGCTGTAGAGTTATGTGAGTTCATCTTCTTGTACCATCACATAACTTTCCTAGCTTAGGGCTCGGTCTGATCCATCTCTGGGTCCTCTGGTTCCAGTACATAAGACGTGCCTAATAAGGAGTGCCGGCAGGAAGAATGAAAGGTGGACAGGTGGACAGATGGATGGGTAGCAAGCACCTGGCCACCACTAACGGTGTTCCCAGCTGGACTACTTAATGGGTTGATGCCCGTGACACTGCAGGGATGTCTACAAAGGAGAGGCCCAAGGGCGTCCCCAAGGACCTGAGCCCCACCCCATACCTGGTCTGGCTACGCCGAAGCCCGGACGGCACTTGCGCAGCTGCGCGCACAGCCGGCACCCCTCCTGCTTGCTCAGCGCGCAGTACCAGCCGGGCCTGCAGGTGCAGATGCGGTTCTGTTCCCGAGTACAGGCTTGAGTTTCCACCTGGTCTAGAGCAGCGAGAGGGCAGCACACGGTCACGCCTGACTCCGCCACACCCACACTGCCCTCCCAGCCAGCCCAGCACTCCCAGACAGCTCTGATCTCCAGGAGGCTGATGGACCGCCTCAGCATGGGGTACACACAACACTGGGTAAAGTCCCGGAGCAGGACCTGCAGTCCTGCTACTCCCCGCAGTCCCGCTCCTCCCCCACAGTCCCGCAATCCCGCTCCTCCCCCGCAGTCCCGCTCCTCCCCTGCAGTCCTGCAATCCCGCTCCTCCCCCGCAGACCCGCAATCCCGCTCCTCCCCCGCAATCCCGCTCCTCCCTCGCAATCCCGCTCCTCCCTCGCAATCCCGCTCCTCCCTCGCAATCCCGCTCCTCCCTGAAGTCCCGCTCCTCCTGGCAGTTTCGCTCCTTCCAGCAGTCCTGCTCCTCGCAGCACGAGCATGCGCGCCACTCTCCCACACACCACCTCCTCAACCCTCACGTGGGCACAGTTCTCCCACCGCCTGCCCCGTAGGGCTGTGAAGAGGCTTTGGTGAGACAGAGGAGGGAAATGCCAGTGCTGAGGGTAAACAGTTGCACCTGTGCCACTTCCAACAACCAGCCTGGGGTAACTCCAGACAGCTGGAAGCCAAAAAGGCTGGCGTAGCGGGGGGATGTTAGAGGCAGGGGTGTGAGGGCCCCCCCTTTCTCTGAACCTACTCACCAGAGCTACAGCGGGAGCCGCAACTCAAGCACTCGGGAACCCAGTTCCAGAGCTGGGTGTATGTGCTGGCCTCACAGGAGTCACACACGGTGTCTGAGGTCTTGGTACAGAAGACTTTTGCATGTTGGCCTGAGGAAGCAAGGGCCAGAGGTCTCAGCCGGGCGGGGCTTCTGCCAGGACCCTGGGCTCATCCACTGGCCCCACAAAGTCCAGAGTTCTAAAGCCCAGGTGGGAAGGCTATTCTGTGGAGTTCCAATTCCTCAGAATCATCTCCCATCTAGTATTGTACCAGCTATCACGCCATTTCTGAACCCCTTCTGCTTAAAAATAGATTCCTCTCTGCTCTTTCCAGATGCTTGAACCTCCACCTCTGGAGACCTATTATCAGTCAATCACACTTTAGTAAGAACTAGCTTGCCAGTTTCCTCCTTCTTGATAGATGGCTAACATTCTCCAGCTAGGGGCATGAATGACAGAGGGAACAGGTAGTAAGAATGTAGTCCCTGGTATCCTATCAAGGACAAGGGCATGGGCCTGGAGAGCAGGTATGCCAGGGACGGGGAACACCTTTAAAAAAAGGTTGACTCAGTAACTTTTTTTGAGACAGAATCTCGCTCTGTGGCCCAGGCTAGAGTGCAGTGGCACAATCTCGGCTCACTGCAACCTCTGCCTCTCAGGTTCAAGCAATTCTCATGCCTTAGCCTCTCAAGTAGCTGAGATTACTGGTGCCTGCCACTATGCCCAGCTATTTTTTGTATTTTTAGTAGAGACGGGGTTTCACCATGTTGGCCAGGCTGGTCTTAAATTCCTAGCCTCAGGTGATCCACACACCTAGGCCTCTCTAGTAACTTCTTAAAGAGATCCTTCCAGTTAATAAAAGAAAGAAGAGAGTCACTTTCCCTGGGGTGTCTTAAAATGGCTAGGGATGGTGACAGGTACTCATATGCCCACCTACATCTCAAGGTAACGGCTCAAAGCCCTCCATTGGCTCCCAGACAGAATAAAATCTAAACTCCTTACCGTGGTCCCTGCTCACTCCTTCCTCCTCCTCCCCAACCGTACTCGCCTTCGCTCATCCTGGGCCACACACGCTGGCCCTACGATTCCTCCAGCTCACCAAACAGGCTCCGACTTCAAGCCTTCGCACATGCTGTTGCTTCCTCCTGGCACACTGTTCCCTGTACACGTGCATGACCTGCTCCCTCACCTCCTGCAGGCCTCTGCCCAAATGTCACCTCCACAGAGAGACCTTCCCAGACCACCCTGTGTAGAACAGGATGTCCTGCTCTGTCTCCCCCAGCTTACCTGACCTTGTCTTTCTACAGCACTTAGACAGGACCACACGTCTCCTAATTTATCTGTCTGTATCACATTAAAATGCAGACTCCACGAGGGCAAGGATTTTGTCTGCCCTGCTCTCTGTGTATTCGCAGCACTTTGAACACACAGCAGGTACCTTATAAACATGACATGAATGAATACAGACACAAATGAATAGATGGAGGGCACCGGGAGTCAGGCTACCTGGCTCCACCAACTGTGGCTGGGCCTCAGGTCTACCATCTGTGAAATGGGTAAGCATTCACAGAGTCAGTCAAATATGCACTGAGTGCCTACATGGCATTGTGCCATGTGCTGGGGATTCAGCAGAAAACAAGCCCCAGTCCCTGCCTTGGAGGAGCACACAGTGGAAGCAACAAGAAGAGGGATCGGGCTCTAATCACGCAGCGAGGAAAGAGCTGCCATGGGAACATCAGGGGCCAGTGAGAGCTCAAAGGAGGCAGCACTTGTCTTTCAAGCTGAGTGCTGCCTCCTCCAGGCAGCCCTCCCTGACTCCCCCAGGAGCTAATTTAGGCTCCTCCTCCCCCTCCTCCTCCGGCTGGGCAGTGTGGGGCAGACAGGCTTCCTGGAAGAGGGGATATCTTCAGCTGAGGTCTAAAGGACAAGTCAGAGTTAATCAGGGAAAGGGAGTTGGGAAGTGTGGCAGGAAGAAGGAACAGCATGTTCACAGGCCCAGAAGCAACAGGGAGCGTGGGCCGGTGCATAGAACCAGGAGTTCAGTAAGAATCAAGGGCCATGCCCCTGCGCCCCAGCCCCTGCACACACACGCTCCCCCAGGGCATGGGCCCCGAGCCCCCGCGGCTGCCCTCACCCGGCGGACACTTGCTGCAGCACATCTGAGCTGTCTGGTCATAGTATTCTCTGAGCCGGCATGTGCCCCCGGGCTCCGGGGCGTAGGGTGTAAATGCCACCTGGAAGGAAGAAGGGAAAACTGCCATCAACAGGGCCGCCCTGGGTTCTGCCATGCCTGATGCCCAGGTCTCCACCCTGCAAATGTTTGGCCCTCCCCCTGCCGGGCGGCACTGACGATGGATGGGGAGGTCCCTCCCGCTGGAGCACGGTGCAGGAAGGGGAGCTCGTGCCTTCTTTTACCTCTCCTGCCTCCCCACCTCGGTGTATCCTACAATCTGCAGGCAGAAGCACGGAGTCTGCTGGCCAGAGGGCAGGGCTGCCTTTAGGCCTTCTCCAGTGCTGGGTGACCCCTAACTCTACCTGGGACAGATATCCAGAAGATGGTGGCCTTGGTCACAGAGAACCAGGGTTCTCAGCACAAAGCTGCCCTCCACCAAGGATACCTCTCCTTCCCTCCCGCACTGGAAACATCCCTTGGTCTTTCAAGATGCGTGCTGCCTCCTCCGAGAAGCCCTTCCTGACTCCCGGAGGTTAATTCAAGCTCCTCCTCCGGGCTCTCTCTAAACATGGAATATGACCCCTCTTAACAGTCATCTCATTGTTCTGGAATGGTTACTTGCTTGTCCTTCCGCCCACTGTGGGTATGTATGCCCACACCTGTGTACACACACACACTCATGTCATGCAGACAGCAGAGGTGGCAGCCTTGTCATCTCTAGACCCTCAATCTCTCACATGGGACCCACCGCAGAGCCGGTACTCATCAGCCGAATGTTGGTTGATGACCATGACAATCGTTGCCATTTCTGAAGCACCGCCTAGGTACCAGGCACTGTTCTAAGCATTTTCACTGCTCGAGTTGGTGGGTGCTGTTGTACCCCACTCAGACCCCTGCTGCCAGCAGGGCACCTCTCCCCCAGCTGCCGTGGGTGTTGGCTGATAATGAATGCCCCACAGCCTCAAGGCGGGACCCACCCTGGTACAATTCATGGTCCAGAGCCACCTCCATGGTGTCGGGCTGAAGCGGGTGAACACGTCCCTGCTAGGCCCCCTCCCCTGCCCTGTCCTGCCTGCTTCTCCTGGGAGCCCTCCCTAGTAAATCACTTTCACAAAGATCCCTGCCTCAAGCTCTGCTTCTAGAAGACCCTACCTGAGACAGGTGTGTGGTCTCAGCAAGACTTCCCAGCCTGAACAATGTAATGAATGAAAAGAGAGAGGGGGCTGGGTGTGAGACCGAAGCACGCGGATCACTTGAGGTCAGGAGTTCGCGACCAGCCTGGTCAACATGGCAAAACCCTGTCTCTACTAAAAATACAAAATTATCCCAGCGTGGTGGCACGTGCCTGTAATCTCAGCTCCTCTGGAGGCTGAGGCTAGTTGACGAAGTGAAACTCCACCTCAAAAAAAAAAGAGGGGAGAAAAGAGAAAAGCAAAGCCACCCAGAGAAGCTGCAGCCCTGGACAGAGGGGCAGACACAGAGCCCTCCTCCCTCGGGTCTCTGAGTGACCCTCCAGGAGTGCAGAGCTGCGGCACTGTCACCACTGTGCCTTCCCAGGACCCCTGGGAGCAAGCCCCTGAGTGCTGCCCTCTCTCCTGAAAGATTGAGGTTGGCAGTCCGGGTTTTCAGGGACAAGCACTAATTAGCCACCTCTACCAGGCTGAGAGCAAGCTCAGAATAGAGACAGTCACGTGTAGGCAAACGTGGGTGTGAACACATCTGTACAAGCACAGAGGGTGTACACACACACCCCAAGTCCTTCAGGGGCCCCCACAGATGCGTCACCTGGAAGTGACCAAAGGGCAGTTCTAGGAGGTCAGAGCCAGGGCTGGCACCTTCCCCACTGTATTGCCAAGGGCAGTCATGTGGCCAGTACAAGATCGAGATCCATAACCTTTAGTGAACGAGTGATGGGGCCTCTCCATAGATAAGGATACAGGGAGTCAGAAAGAACTGGTTTCAAATCCTCACTCCACCACTTAGTGGCTGTGTGGCCTTAGGCAAGTGTCTTAACCTCTCTGGACTCCAGTACCTAACATAGAGGAGCAGAGGAGATACTAAAAATATTTCACAAACCAGCACAACGTGGGCACGGACCTATCCTGGACTTCAGCTGTCAGTAAGCCAGTCAGAGCAGACAGCAGCCAGGACACCCAGCACCACTGGGCCAGTGCAGACCTGGCCAAATGTCTACCAGCCAAGGTGGCAGGTGGATTCAGTGTGCCTCCTCCTCCCCTTCCTCCCAGCACTGCCTGGGAGTCAGGACCGTCCGGAGTCAGGGGCTGCTGAGCCCTTGGCTGTGCCTGTAGCGAGTGACAAGCAGGCCTAGAAACCCAGCTGTCTCCCACCCCGGCCTAGCAGGCAGCGCCAGCCTACCCTGGCTGCACCCCTCGGTGCCAACAGCTGGAACCCCTCAGCGGGAACAACCCAGAGGAGCTGGGACTTCCTGCTGCGGAGCAATCTGCTATTCTTCTGACCCCCAGGCCTTTGCCCCAGCTGACTTCTGTGCCTGGAACGGTCTGGTGCTTCCTATAACAAATTCCATGTGTCCCTTAAGAGCCCTGCTCAGGCAGCAGCCTCCCTCCTGAAGGCTTCCTGCCTGCACCCCACCCTGAATGAGTCACTCAGGCCCAGAGTCCCCACCTTCCTCCCTCACGGCTCTCAGCTGACAGCACTGCTGTGAGGTTACCCACCTGTACCCCCCGCTAGACGGGAAGCCCCCCTGAGGCTGAAGGCTGGGGGTTACCCTTTGCTGTTGCATAGCCTAGCACGGGGTAGGTGCTCAGCAGCTGCTAGTCCAAACTGTGGGCGGGGTTACAATGTCCTTTCCAGGAGGGATCTAACTCCAGCGCCAGGGCCGCAAAGCTCAAACACAGATGCACTTTCCACCCTGGCCTGCCCCGGAGGCCCACTCCAGGCCCATCAGCTCTGGTGAATTCTGGGCACGGGCAGTGGGAACCATGCTGCATAATGGGGCCTGAAGAAGTAACTTCAGCCCCCATCTGGAGCCTCAGTTTGCCTGGGCACGGTGCTGCCATACACACTCGGTCCCAGGACTCCTCCCCACCTGGTTTGCTGCTGGAGGAGACTCCCAGGCACCCGAGACAAAAGGAAAAGCCTTCTCAGGTGTTCCCACAGTGTATGGGGGAGCTCACTGCCTGTGTCCAAAGCACCCAGGGGTGCCTGTCATGAATGCCAACCCCCACTCCCTAAACAAGTACAGAATCTCAGGGGTGGGCCCAGGAAACTATACCGTTAAAAAAAAGAAAAAGAAAAAGGAAATCTCCCCGGTGATTCTCATGCTCCTTTGCAGAACACGCTCTGATTATGTGGCCCCCTGGATTGAACAAGGTGACCTGGGGGAGGGGTGGCGGAGGGGCTCATGGCCGAGACCCAGCATCCAAAGGCTCTGGGAGCCCCTAACCCAGAGAAATGGCAGCTTCTGCAGCTCCCTCTGCACAAGCCATTCCACCGAATACTAACTGTGGCAGAGGGTCTGCCTGGCCCTCAGCAAACCCCCAAACTGCCTTCCCTGAAGGCTATTGCTGGGCGCTTCCCCAAGGGCAGGGCTATGCCTCCACCCTCTGACTGAATGGCCTCCCAGACGCAGCTGCCTCTTCCCTCAGATCACATCCCCCAGGCACGGAGGGGCTACACCTCTTCCCTGACAGCCCCCCACCCCGCACAGTGGCCAGCACAGGTCTCGTGGGAATCCTGCATCCCGCGGGCTTCATCCCCACAAGTGTCCTTGGGGTAACCAGGGGAGCCCCTCACTCCTTCAGGGCCTGAGAACCACAGGGCCAGGGCGGCTCCAGGCAGCAGCAAGAAATCCCACCCTGGCTGGGGAAGGGTTTCCTGTCAGGGCTCAAAGGGCCTGATGGGAAAGAGCCCTGCGGTGGCCAAGTTTGGGCTCTTGAGAGCTGCCACGGACAAGGGCTTCTGGCCACTAACGATAGGCAGCTGGACTCCCATGGCCCCCCAGCTGGCTGAGTGGTGACCTCCCACCTCCTCCCCTCCAGGTTCCTCTCTTGTCTGAGGCTTT
Organism: Mandrillus leucophaeus; assembly: GCF_000951045.1. Lineage (NCBI taxonomy): Eukaryota > Metazoa > Chordata > Mammalia > Primates > Cercopithecidae > Mandrillus > Mandrillus leucophaeus. Next base: position 2,127,272 of record NW_012105586.1, read on the forward strand.
GCTGTGAGTGACCGTCCCTGGACTTCCTCCCTGGCTCTGTGTGGCTCCAGTCCCCCATAGCTGGCAGAGGGCGCAGGACTTCCTTCCCAGCTCTGTGAGGCTCCAGCCCCCCATAGCTGGCAGAAGGGGTCAGCTCCCTTGAGCAATCTCAGGCCTGTTTATCCTCTTGGACAGAAAAAAAAAAAAAAAAACCCACAGCCTTGTCATGGCTAAACAATGAGGAACAGAAAGCCCCTTGGCAAAGCAGAACAAAAGGTCACTCCCTCCACAGCAGCAGTCCCCGGGAGCAGGGGGCTGGGCCCAAACCGCAGCCCTGGGAGCCGGCCTCTGGTCAACACAGGGGCCCCCTTGGAGGTCCCCAAAACATGGCAAGCATTCTCTAGGAAATGCGGGGCTATGGAAGCTTCCAGTTCCTTTGCTTTGGGTTGGGGAGGCTCCATTCACACCCCACTCACCCCACAGGGGATCTTCGACATGTTAAAATGAGGAAATAAGTTGGATAGTACTTGATTCAGTCAGCGTGTTTAGCAAACTACAATCGTCCAAAATATGGGGGGCTCGAGTGAAAAACTGAAAATCACTGATGAGGGTTAACTGGCCACTGATTTAACAGGCAGGGAATCTGAGACCCAGTGGTGAGGGAATTGGAGAGGATGGATGGGTGGATGGATGGGTGGATGGATGGATGGATGGATGGATGGATGGATGG
>NW_012105586.1:2128055-2134865 GCF_000951045.1 Mandrillus leucophaeus
TGGGTGGGTGAATGGATGGATGGATGGATGGATGGATAGATAGATAAAATAGATAAGAGACAGATAGATAAAATAGATAAGAGATAGATAGATAAAATAGACAGATAAGAGATAGATAGATAAAATAGACAGATAAGAGATAGATAGATAAAATAGACAGATAAGAGATAGATAGACAGATAGATAAAATAGACAGATAAGAGATAGGTAGATAGATAAAATAGATAAGAGATAGAATAGACAGATAAAATAGATAAAATAGACAGATAAGATAGACAGATAAAACAGATAGATAGATTAGATAGATGATAGAGATAATAGAAAGTAAATACAAGATAAATAGGAGAGGGAGACAGACAGAGACAGAGAGAGAGAGAGAGAGAATAGATAAAAGGAAGGAAAAAAGAAAACTGCACCTAAATCTAACATCCAATTGGTGAGGCAGGTCTGACTGTGCCCATTGCACAGATGAGACAACAGAGATGGAAAAAGGCAAAGCCACCTCCCCTGGTCTCCCAGAGACTTTGGGCCATGCCAGGGCCAGGATGGTGGCAAGTGGAGAGAGGACTATGGATAAGAAGCTCGTCAGGGCCCACCCACAGGCTCTGAACCATCTCCCATCTGAGTCCACAGCTCCCATTTCCCCTCCTCCAGATTGGGCTCCCTCCTCTAAGACAGGTAGAACCTGCAGTTAGCAGTAGCTCATCTGTTCCGGGCAACTGTGCGTGTTAGACCCACTGTCTGGTCTTCTCACTGACATTCACAGGTGCTCAGGGAGACAAAGCAGCGTGCCCGAGGCTATGGCAGGAGAGCTGCAATCCTTGCCACCCCCAGTCCTGCCTCCCTTCTCTTGGGGCCCAGAGAGCTTCCCTTCCCCCTCAACATAGACACCGACCCAAGACTCCAAGGGCCCCGGAGCTGAACGGCCCAACCTCAGCAGCTCCTCCCACCATGCAGCCTCCATCCCAGATGGGAGCTGTCTCTGTCACCCAGGGGTTAGACTCCCACCCTGTTGCTCCTCCAGGTCTCGGCTTTGGCCCTCTGGGGAGGAAGGAAAACAACAGGATATTTGTTAAGCACCTACTATGTGCCAGGCCAGATGGCAGGCACTATATAAAATCCCAGTTCCACCCTAAAAAGCAGGTGTGCATGGGCCCATTTCACAGCTCAGGGAGATCAAGTTACTTGTCCATGGTCCATGGAGAAAGTCAGGGGCAAAGGTAAAAGCAGTGATTCATTCATTCAACAGACGTGCTGAGCACCCAGGGTTGTAGGTGCTGGGTAAACAGTAGCATTGAACAAATCAAATCCCTGCCCCCGGGAAGCTGCCGTCTTAGCTGGGGAGACACATGCACGTTCAATAGAGAATTCAAGGTGGTGATAAGAGCTAAGGAAAAGGGTGACACGAGGTGTGGGGCCGGAGCGACGGGGAGATGCCCTTGGCACACTCAGTGCATGGCCAGGAGGTCAGGGCAGTGGGCCCAGAGCGAGTGGGTGAGGGTGAGGATGAAAGCAGCAGCAGAGTATCTACTAGAAGCCTACTTCATGACAGTCATCGGAAGGGCTGTCCCGGCATCATGGCCTCTCTGAATCCTTCCCTGGTCCCCCTGAGGCCAGTCCTATTATTATTCCCAAGTTACAGATGAAGAAACAGCCTCAAAGAGGCCTCCTCACCTCCAGCCCTGCATCTTCTCCCTGGCCAGGAAGACTGGGTTTCAACCCCCAGGCCCGCCCCTACCCCAAAGATCCTCTGTGTCCTCGCTCAAGTGTCCCCTCTGCTGTGGGCAGTAACCAGGTTCTCTGTGCCTCAGTTTTTCTGCCTGTAAAATGACAGTGTGGGCCTGGTTGATGCTCTAAGCAAAAGGACCAGCTCTGGGTTCTTAAGGATGGGTGTCAAAGGCTCAGTCCCTCGTGAGACCTCAGGGGTGCTGGGTGGTGTGTGGCTCATCCGCATGAGAGGTGGAGAAACAGCACGAGCTGAGAGGTGGGGGCTGGGATGTGGGGCAGAGTTGGGCTGGTCCTGGGCCTCTGGGAAGGGCGGAGGGTGGATCGGGGGGCTTCCATGCTCAGCTTCTGCCCCCATCCCCTTTCCCCCAGGGAGGGCAGCCCGAGCACGCGACTTCTGAGAGGAAAGGGCCAGAAATGTCCCCTTTCCCAGGTGTGCTGGACACCCAGCCTTGTAGGAGGGGCGCTGACTTAGGTTAGAGGGTCTACGTGCCTATGGAGAGGTGCCTGGCATGCTCTGCGCACCGCCAGGAGGTCAGGGTAGCAGGGCCAGGGGATCTGGGAGTGTCACGGACTTTCTCTGAGCCTCCACACTGTCACCTGTAAAATGGGAGTCGTACTCCTTGCCCTGTCTCCTCCAGGGGTTCTTGTGAGGGGCAAAGGCGGGGAGGTCTTCACTTGGGTTCATGATCTCCCAGATACCTAGGGGCTCCATGGTGGTGCTGCAGGGGGCATGCAAAGGCCCTGGTCATAGACCCAGGTTACAGAACATGAGAACTGGGCTCTTCCTGCCTTGGTTTTAGCCAAGAACTGGCAAGGCAAGAACACACCCCAGGGCAGCGAACTGCCCGGCTTTAGTAGGGTGCTAGGTGGCCTGTGTGGGCCTTGCAAAGGAGGAGGCCTCCAACCTGCCTCAAGGGCAAGTGTGGGGAAGCTGACCTGTGACTCCTGGGGCTGGGAGTTCACCCCCAGGCTGGCACCAGGCCCGTTCCTCAGGAAGCCTTACATCAGGAGACCGCGGCAGGGGCCGCTGCTGTGATGGTGTGACCGAGGCCTCGGTGGGGCAGAGGAAGAAGGGTGCAACAGGCCAGATGTGGTCCTCCTTGATAGGGACCTTGGGCTGGCTCAAAGGGACTTTGCTCAGAGGAACACTGGAAGGGTGATATGAGTCTAGGTGAGTGGCCAAAACCCAGGGGCTGGGTTCTGTGAGCAGCCCGGCCAGAGGACAATGTGGCTGTGACACCCTGCAAGAAAGTGAGGCTCTGAGAGCTACTGAGGGCCGAGCTCCAGGAAGACAGGACCCCGCAGGTTCCACCCTCCCTGCACGCTGTCCCCTCTCTTCTCACCCCGTCCCCCTCACCCTGGAGGACTCAAGAAGCACAGCTGGTGGACAGGGCTGCAGGTATAAGATTCGCTCAAGACTAGGACTCTGGTGGAGCCGTTAGCTGGTAAGGGGCAGGGCCAGGTGGCCAGGCAGGTCTGATTCTGGAGTCTGCGTCAGCTGTTGGGATATTGAGCAACCCTGGGCCAACTGACTTGCTGCTTGTCCTGTTCCCAGGCCAAGGCCCTGCGAGTACCCGAGGTGGGGGCCCTCAGTCCCTTCTCCTATTTATAAATAGACAGCAAGAGAGGAAGGAAAGAAGGGAGGCCTGGGGGAGAAGGAAAACGCTAAAAGCACCACATCTGCGGTGCCCTCTGCTCTTCCGGCCGCCTTTAGCACAGCCTTCTTTGGGGGTCTGCATGGGTTTATTGTTATTTTTTAATTTACAGAAAGAGATCGGGTCTTGCTGTGTTGTCCAGACTGGTCTTGAACTCCTGGCCTTAAGCGATCCTCCTCCCTCGGCCTCCCAAAGTGCCAGGATTACAGGTGTGAGCCACTGTGCCCGGCCTTCATGGCTTTTCAATGTTCCGGAGATCCCTTTTAGATGCCAGTACCCTTGGGAAGAGGTCATGCTCCCAGCCTTCCCCAGGGAGCTCCCCCGGGCAGGGATCCACCCGCTTAGAACGGAAGATGATACGGTGGGGAGGTGGCCACAAGGAGAAGCTTCAGGCTTTAGGGGTCGAGACCAACCCTTTACACAGAGCTGGAAGAACAGAGACTGTTCAGGAAAGTACCAGGAAAAGTACCTACTGTGTGCAGGCACAGTACTAGGCACGTTCATATGCCTTCTCTTCATTTTATCCTAGCACTAACGCAATGAGGTCAGGATGACCCCATTTTACAGACGCAGAAATTGAGGCTTGGGAGATTTCGTGCAAATTGTCCAAGGTCATGCAGCCAGTGGGCAGCACCCCAGGAGCTGATGGCAGCGACATCAGCCTCTGTGCCCTCTGACAGTGTTGTACCCTGTGATCTTGTCCCACTCCCTCATTTTACAGACAAGGAGCCCACAGAGGGGAGTGACTCTTCTATGAACACACTGTGAGCAGGGGAGGGTGGTTCAGTGACTCTCCAGCAAAAGGGTCTCCAGGGTCTTAGGGCAGGTGCCAAAGCTGTGGGGAGGGGCAGAGGTATCTGCCCAAGGACCCAGGGACCCCCACACAGCGGAAACCCTCTTCAAGCAATGCGGGAACCACATCATTTGCATGGTGGGTCACGGGGCCCCTAGGGCGTGGTGGGAGGCAGCAGAGGCATTTGGGTCTCGACCTTGGGGGTTCACAGGAGCCCCATGGACTGCAGGCTGCAGCTACATCAGGCCAGGTCGTCACAGCGACGCCAGGGCCGGTGACAGCGGAGGCCCGTCTGCCGTCACGGAGAGGAATGGCGCCCGCGTTAGGAAGGACCGACCACATCACAGGCAGGCAGCCCAGGGGTGACACATCCCACTCCTGACTCGCTGCCTGTGATGTTGCTTTAGAAATGAGCTGGGGGCAGACAGGAAGACTGGGCTGGTATCCGGTTCTTGGAGCCAGGCTTTGTGCTAAATGCCAGGGTACAAAGACGCTGGGCATGGTCCCTGCCTGCAAGGAACGCTGAGTCTAGTGAGAGACGTCCCAGCCTCTCCCACTGTCACCCTCCAAGGGGCCTGCTGATGTCGCCTGCTCCATCTCCCACAATCCCTCCTCCTTGCCACCCTCAGCATCGCCTGCCAGCTACAGGCTCCTTGGTCTTGGTTCCCAGCCTTCTTTCCCTTTCAGATGGACCTAAGCCCCCTTCCTACAATCAAGCCTGGCTCTCCTTAAAAGCTTCCAGCAGCTGCCACCGCCTGCACAACCTCCTTAACCCCTGCCAGCATCTCCCACCTGTATTCATCACTCGCCTGTTGCCATCACAACACAAAGCGGCGCCTGGCTCCTCTGCCCCCTTCTCCACACCTGTACTGCTGTTGCCTCTGCCCAAACGTCCTCACCCGCCACCCCCCACCTGGCAGGGCTGACTTCTCAGCTTCTTTCAAGAGTTCCCTCTGCTATCATATCGGGGGGTCAGAGGTCCCTCCTAGGGGCTCCTGTGACAACCTGGGTGCATCCCTATACTGCCCACATCCGACCAGTTTTTGACTAATTATTGGTTCCCTCGTGCCTCCCCCCAACCTTGACAACCTTGTATGGGCGCTGAGCCAGACACGGGGCTTTGATCCAGGTCTGCCATTCCCCCACCTCCACTTTGTCATCTATAAAATGGCGACAGAAACAGTGCCCCCTTCACAGGGCTTTATGATTCATGAAGTCAGTATGCGTGGCGTGCTCGGCACTGTGCCTGGCAGTGGAAAGAGCTCAGTGTCACCCGTGTGTCTGCTACTCATCGCCCTACACACAGCCGGCACACAGCCCACAGCTGGCATCTCATAGATGCCAAATTGCTCAACACAAGCAAAGTTTTAATTTTCAATTAGTTGAAATGAGCTGGAGCTAGCATGAGAACCGGGCAGGAAATGGACGTACAAAGAGAGGGGGCGGCGTCCTCAGAGCAGCAGACTGAGCGCGCCCATGTTCAGATGACAGCGACTCACAGTCTCCTCCACCACCACCTCACTGGAGGGTGATGTAGGCACAGCGCTCAGGAGCCTGGCCACCTGGGGTGGAGTCTTGGCTCTGCCTCTAGTGAGCTGCAAAACCTTAAGTACGTCGTTTAACCTTTGTGCCTCAAAGGCGTCTTCTGTAAAATGGGGATAATGTTCCCCTGCCCCCAGGTGGCTGTGACAGGGAAGGGCACTCTGTGCATTTAATGTATCGGTCTCTTGCCTCGCATCTAAGAAGCACCCGCTAAATGTCAGCTCTTTTTTTTTTTTTTTTTCTTTTGAGACAGAGTCTCACCCTGTCACCCAGGCTGGAGTGCAATGGTGCGATCTCGGTTCACTGCAACCTCCGCCTCTCAGGTTCAAGCGATTCTCCTGCCTCAGCCTCCTGAGTAGCTGGGATTACAGGGACACGCCACCACACCCGGCTAATTTTTGTATCTTTAGTAGAGACAGTGTTTCACCATGTTGGCCAGGCTGGTCTCGAACTCCTGACCTTGTGATCCGCCTGCCTCAGCCTCCCAAAGTGCTGGGATTACAGGCCTGAGCCACCGCGCCAAGCTAAATGTCAGCTCTTAGCCCTGGGCTCTGTGCCCTGCCAGCAACTGCCCGCCCCTAAGGGAAGTGACAGAGAGCAGCCCTTTTGTTTCCACCTCACAGTCAAGGAAGCCAAAGGTCAGGGAGGAGCTCGAGGGGTCTGGGGGCACAGGGGCAGCAGCGCCAGGCAGGCCCTGGAATCCTGACCCCCAGACCAGTGGAGGTGCAGCCCATTTCACACCTGAGATGAGCAACCAGCCCTGCCCAGTCTCCTGCCCAACCCAGCCGGGGTAACCAGCCAGCAGTGGCTAGGACTGGGCTGGCCCTGTGACTGACTACAAAAGCTCCAGGGACAAATGGGGCTGACACTGACCAGAATCAGTCCACTGGGGCCAGGCACGGTGGCTCACGCCTGTAATCCCAGCACTTTGGGAGTCCGAGACAGGTGGATCACCTGAGGTCAGGAGTTCAAGACCAGCAGGGCCAACATGGCAAAACACCATCTCTACTAAAAAAAAAATACAAAAAATTAGCCGGGTGTGGTGGTGCACGCCTGTAGTCCCAGCTACTTGGGAGGCTGAGGTGGGAGAAT
>NW_012105586.1:2136365-2153492 GCF_000951045.1 Mandrillus leucophaeus
ACCTCGCCCGGCCTGTACCCTAATATTCTTTCCTCCATACCTCCCTCCCCACACCATTCTTCTCCCTGTAGCCACTCATCCTAAACCCGCCTACCTTTCAGGGCTCAGCGGTTAGGAGGTCCCCTGTGTGGGCCTGGAGAAGGGCAGAATCAGGAAGGGGACAAGAAAAGACCAGGGCAATGACCAAAGAACCAAGTCACAACAGGAAGGACGCTGAGCCAAGGGGTGGAGGGGTGATGTCTAGGGAGAATGGGATGCAGGAGCGGGGCTTGAGGGAGCTAGGGGGCAGGACAGGAAGGAGCAGGATTAGAGGCTTGCAAGGCTCAGGAAATGACAGCAGGAGCTGCTGGCGATGGGGCCACAGAAGCCTGGGGCCTCTGTGAGCTGCAGCCAGAAACTGGGGCTGGGGTCAGCGGAAGGAGGGGCCAGCAGGGGCACCCAGGGCACTGGTGGGTGTCCTGCTAACTAAGGCAAAGGGCCAGAGCCCTTCCCCAGGGGTTCACAATCAAGTCCACAGCTGGGCCACAGCTGGACCACACCTGGGCCTTCTGAGCTGGGTGACGTGGTGGTGCAATCTGCACTCCACCCCCTGCCCAAAGCCACTTACTCCAGCTGGGGCCAGGGAGGTCCTTGCTAATCTCAAGTGACAGTTGGGGCCGCCGAGGTTCAGAAAGGAGAAGGGAACTGGCCAAGTTCTCCCGGAAGCAGAGGCTGGGCCAAGATGAGGCCTCAGACCCCTGACTCCCGGCCCCAGGCCCCACCCATTCCCATGGCCTCTGGCCTTGCTCCTGAAAGACCTTCAAGAAGGCCTCCCGCTGACTGCTCAGAAGATGTCCTCCCTCCTCCCTGTCCACAGCCTGCCTGCCTCCAAATCCCCTCCCGCTCTGCTCTCCCACTCAGGCACACTGATTCTCTGAACCTGTGGCCACATCAGTCTCACTAGTGCAGGGCCACGCTCAGCCTGAAGCAGACAGTGGGCCACTGTCTGGACAGCAAAGGAAAACAAACCAACCCCCTGGGGATTTCTGTACTGTCTCCAGTCAGAGTTGCTGGGTCAAACCCAAGCCCCAGCTCCAAAAGGGACCCACGGAGGAGAGATCCGCTAGGCCTCTCAAGGAGCCAGTACGCCTGAAAGAGATTCACCCTGCAACCCTCGAAGTCAGGTTACACTGTCTGTTTTCCCAACAGAACATGCCCACTAGTGTCCAAAGAGGGGAGAGGGAGGGCAGCTGGCCCTCCTGGGTCCTGAGAAGGGGCTCTGCAGCCCTCTCCAAACACCCAACACTTGCTGTGAACTAGCTAACAGGTCTCCTGAATCCAGCAACAGAATCAATAATCTAGCAACCATGAACCTCCAGGGTGACAATTCCAACCCCTCCTCCCCCTGCAAAGAAGAAATAGAGGCTGGGCGCAGTGGCTCATGCCTGTAATTCCAGCACTTTGGGAGGCCAAGGCGGGCAGATCACTTGAGGTCAGGAGTTCGTGACCAGCCTGGCCAACATGGTGAAACCCCATCTCTACTGAAAATACAAAAACTAACCAGGTGTGGTGGTGCACACCTATAATCCCAGTTACTCGGGAGGTTGAGGCTGGAGAATAGCTTGAACCTGAGAGGCAAAGGCTGCAGTGAGCCGAGATCATGCCATTGCACTCCAGCCTGGGCAACAGAGCCAGACTCCATCTAAAAAAAAAAAAAAAAGGTCGAGCGCGGTGGCTCACGCCTGTAATCCCAGCACTCTGAGAGGCCGAGACAGGCGGATCACGAGGTCAGGAGATCAAGACCATCCTGGCTAACATGGTGAAACCCCGTCTCTACTAAAAATACAAAAAAATTAGCCAGGCATGGTGGTGGGTGCCTGTAGTCCCAGCTACACGCACCACTGCACTCCAGCCTGGGCGACAGAGCGAGACTCCGTCTCAAAAAAAGAAGAAGAAATGGAGTCTCAGATGCAGGGTGGCTTGTCACAGTCCACAGGAAAGAGGCTAGATGCAAGGGCAGAGCCGGAGCCCTGGGATGCACCGCCAACAGCCCTCCCCCTGCACTCCCCCTGCACACTTGGGGCTCAGGCTTGGAGCAGAAGTAAATTATCTCTTCCAACCCCCCATCAGCAAACAGACACTTCCTCCTCCAGGGCTCACAGCCAAGTACCTCAAACCACAGTGACATCACTGCCACCTGTGACATCACTACACGCCACAGTGGAAAAAGACTGTGGGTCCCAGGGAGGTGGGCCCTGAGCGTCAGAGCCCCAGCCCCGCGGTCAGCTGCTCAGCAGAGGTGATCAAGGCCCAAAGCCCTAAGCGAAGGGGGCAGGACTCAGAACCAGGGCAGAGCAGCCTGCACCCATTACCGGTGACAAAGGGCTTCTTCGAGGAAAACGCCCTCCCTGCTCAAGGCTTCCTTGAACCTGCGGGTTCCCAGACAGCAGGCTCTGCAGTGCCTGCCTACAGCGAGGACTTTCCCATAGTGTGGGGAAGGGGAAAGGATCTAGCTCTTGAACTTGGAAAGGTGCCACCTAGGTACCAAGGGGCAGAGAGGCAAACCCCAGCTCTGCCTAAGGAGCTCCACCATCTCCTTCATGAAGGCTGACAGGCAGCCGTGAATTCTCGATGGCCCTGGGGCCTGAGTCAGGAAATCATTCCACCCAAAGCAAGTGAGATTGAGGTCAGCAAGCAGAAGAGAATCTGGGGAACCAAGATATTGACAGTGGGGAGTCCTGGGCTCTCCCTCCTGGGGACTTTTAGATACCCCACCCCCAACCTGTGGCCTTTGTCAAGTATACTTAAAGCTGACACTTCCCCAATATTCTACGAAAGCATTGGAACCAGGGCTGTTAGGTTTCACAGGTAAGGATGCTTAGCCCCAGAGAGGTTAAGTAACCCAAGCAAGGTAGCACAGCGAGCCAGTGACAGTGCTCAGATGGGAACTGTGATCTCCCAACACCCGGGTCAGTGCTCCTTCCTCGGAGCCATGCTGCCTTAGAAGTCACTTGGAGGCAGAAAATGGACAGCATGACCTCAGAAGAGCCCCCACAGGGCATCCCCTTCTCAGGGTCACAAGTAACCAGAACCTTCAGCAGCACAGAGGCTGGAGATGAAGGAGGTTTGGGAGAGCGCCTGGAATCTTCCTGTGCCCATCTTGCAAGCTGAAGCCTAGTGCACTGTCTCTGTGCTTCACCAAAGGTACCCCTCACTCACCCCCAAAACACACAGCCCCTGTTACTCACTAAAAGGGGTGGTGAAGGGAGGGGAGGTGAGATCCTGACCCCGCCGCCTTTGCCACAATACGGTGTCGTAAGACCAGGCTGCCAAGCAGTGGGTATGAGAGGCCCCGTCAGGGGGCACTGGGGCAGAAGCACAGACAGGAAAAGGCAGGGAGGAAAGAAGTTGCTCTCTGAGGTGATGGGCAGCAAAGCCACTTAGACAGGAACTCTGGGCAACTGCAGGGCTGCCAACCAAGCTTCCGGGCCCTGGGGCTGAGAGCAGAGAGTCTGACTCCACAGGGGTCCCCGCCTAGGCCTAAGCACCACCCCATGGCCCAGAGAGTCAGGTCAGACCTGCAAAGCCACCATTGGCTCAAATAGCTGCCAATGCCGGGATCAGAAAGCACTTTTAATCCTGACAGTCAGTCCGTAAGGCTAGGATTACTCCCATTTTACAGATAAGAACACAGAGGCTCCAAGGGATAGAAAGACTTGTCAAGGTCACACAGCCAGTAAAACAGCAGAGCAATGACTCGAGGTTTATCTGATTCAGAGGCCTGGGCCTTTTCCCAGAGTCATCAGTGCTGCTTCCCTGTGCCCAGATGAGGGTCCAGAACTGGGAGCCACAGCACCTCTCCTTTGTTCCTGTTCACCCCATGGCACCTCAAACCTCAGCTTCCCTCCTTGCCCACTTCTGGGTAAATCACACGCATTCTGGGGTCCTGAGTCACCGTCGGTAAGTGGCCCCATCCCTCACTACACTAGGGATGTCGAGGGGGTGAGCAATTTGGGGAGAGGACCCCTAACCTCAGCAGACCCCATTCAATGGGATGGGGAGCCCAGAAAAATATCCTAAGAGATGGAGGCAAACAGAACCCCACCCTGCCACCACTGACTTTTCAAACCCCCTGTCTCCTCATCTGTAAAACAGGGCCATTATCAAGGTCAAAGTCAGATGAATGTGTTTTGAACACTTACTATGTCCTAGGCCAGTGGTTCTCAATCAGGGGCAATCCCCCAACCCCAAAGGACACTTAGCAATATCTGGAGACATTTTTGTCACAAGGGAGGGTGGCGCTACTGCCATCCGGTAAGTAGAGGCCAGGGGTGCTGCTAAATATCCTACAGCTCACAGGACAGCCCCGCAACAAAGAATTAAATGTCGAGGACGCTGAGATTGAAAAACCCTATTCTAGGCTAGAGTCTACAGTGGTGAATGAGTCCCTGCCCTCACGGTACTTACAATCTTGTGGGAGGATATAATAAAAGTGAAAGAAATAGAATAGGTCAAGAGCATTATACAGGAACACAAAGCAGGTCGGGGAGAGAGAGCACCTGGCAGGGAGCATTTACAGGCAGGATTGTCTACTTCAGCAGAAGGAAGTGAGGGAAGGAGACCAAGGGACATCAGCAGGAGGAGTATTGGAGGTGAGGTGGGGAAGCGAGTGCAAAGGCCCTGGAGCAGGTGTGTGTGCAGCACATCTGAGGACAGAAAAGCATGGCTCAAAAGCGAGAATGGGGCCAGGCACAGTGGCTCAAGCCTGTAATCCCAGCACTTTGGGAGGCCAAGGCAGGTGGATCACTTGAGTTCAGGAGTTCAAGACCAGCCTGGCCAACATGACAAAATCCTGTCTCTACTTAAAAAAAAAAAAAAAAAAAAAAATTAGCCAGGTGTGGTTGCACACACCTATAATCCCAGCTACTTGGGAGGCTGGGATGCCCTTATGACCTTGGCTGAGCTAGTAAGCCTATGTTCTCATCTGTGGATGTGGTGTTCCCTGGCTGGCCCTTGTCACAGAGCCATGGGTGTGAACATGGGTGAGGTGGGAAAATTGCTTGAACCCAGGAGGTGGAGGTTGCAGGGAGCAGAGACTGTGCCACTGCACTCCAGTCTGGGCGACAGAGTAAGACTCTGTCTCAATAAAATAAAAAAATAAAAAGAAGAAGAAGTGAGAATGGGCCAGGCACAGTGGCACGTGCTTGTAATCCCAGCACTTCGGGAGGCTGAGGTGGGAGGATCACTTGAGGTCAGGGGTTCAAGACCATCCTGGGCAACATGGTGACACCTCGACTCTACTAAAAATACAAAAAATACAAATAAATTAGTTGGGCATGGTGGTGCACTCCTGTAGTTCCAGCTACTCTGGAGGCTGAGGCAGGAGAATCACTTGAACTCAAGAAGCAGATGGAAGCTGCAGTGAGCTGAGATGTCGCCACTGTAATCCAGCCTGAGCAACAGAGCAAGACTCCACCTCAAAAAAAAAGCAGGTTGGTGTAGAGTCGGGTGTAACATACACGCCATGGCTCTGGCAAAACTCTTCCCCTTCCCATGCACAACTGTCCCAGCTACTCCTCCAGGCAACATTGCATAGTAAGGGCCATAAAGCATCACCCAGCCCTGGGGAGGGACAGTGCTGCGGGGAGCCACTGTGCCAGGCGCCAGGATGACAGGGTCACCTCTGACATAAGAATGACTGGCAGGCTCTCAGCCTTTCACACCCATGGCTCTATGACAAGGGCCAGGCAGGGAACACTTTCCACATCCACAGATGAGAACATAGGCTTACTAGCTCAGCCAAGGTCATAAGGGCAGTTGGGACAGAGCCCAGGCCTGTGAGGTCTGTGACCTGTTGGTAGTGCAGCTCCTAGAGGGTTGGAGCTGGATCTTGAGGTCCCCAGAGCCAGGCACTGGGCTGGGCTTGGAGTAGGTGTGTCCATGAATTTTTGAGGAATGAATAAATAAATGGCCCCACCTCAGGGTGCCTGACCACCTACCCATTGCCCTCTAAAGAGGTGCCTGACCAACAGACTATACCCTCAGTCAACACACAGGCTCCCCACTGGGATTTCAGACAGAGGACAAAGAGACAGAGACGTGGTGGAAGGAGGGAAGAGCCCCCAGGGCCAGCAGGTACCCCAGATCACCCAACTCCTCTCTGATGTCCAGCCTGGGAGCTCCCAACCTCTCCCCTAACCTGAACTGGCCCCAGGCCCTGGGTGATGACGAGGCAAACAGCAGCACCTCAGCACCAAGACTTCCAGGGGGGAGGTGGGCCAGGCCCATCAGGCAGAGACCCCTTATCCTTCTCTCCAGACAGCCCAGGCCCTGCTCATCCCCATCAGAGGCACCAAGCACTCACCGACTGCCAGCTTTACTGCGATCTCTTTGTCAAACGAATAAATGACTAAGTGAATGAATGATCTTTTCCATACCAGCTGGCAGATAAGACTTTTAAACGGGGCAAAAGCCCTGCGGCAGTGAGTCAGCTGCGTCCACAGCTAGCTCAGGTCTCCTGGAGCTCCTTCTACAGCTCAGTTGACTTCCATCCTGAGAACCCACTGTGTGTGAGGGCCTGGCTGGGAGCAGGGGTGCAGATATGGGCACTGGGAGGGTGCTGTGAAAGGAGCTTTGGAATCAGGCAGACCTGCATTCAAATCCTACCCCCAGCTCCCCAGTCCCCAGCTCTGTGATCCTGGGAAACGCCTCAGTTTCCACATCTCTAAAGACAAACAGCACCACCCACCTCTTGGGAGTTGCTGTAAGGGAGGTTTCAGTGAAATATCGTGACAAAATACCTAGCCCAGTGCCTGGTGCTTCGTGGGTGTTCAGAAATCAGGAGCTATGGTGATGCTACTAATGCAAAGGAGGAGGAACCCACAGTTCCAGCCCTCAAGACACCTTCCATCCACTTACGGGGTAAAACGCTAGATTAAAAAGCAGAATGCAATCTGTCCTCAAACGGAACAGAAGGGCCTGGGAGTTCGAAGAGAAGATCAAATCCAACTGAGAAGGAGGAAAGGCTTTCCCGGAGAGAATGGCATTTGCAGAAGGCCTTGAAGGATAGGGGTAAGGAGTGTCCCTTGGAGAGCGGACGGCACAGACAATGCTTTTGGCACAATGACACACACGATGACCATCGTCAGTTCTACAGAGGCTGGGGAACACATGTGCAGGGAGGTGGAAGAAGAGCTCAGGTACCTTACTCTGGCCTGGGATCTCCAGGGGAGTTTCTGCCTCGACCATTGGGAGCCACAGGAGGCTCCCCAGGCAAACGGAGAGGTGCCTCACGCTTGAGAAGGGTCTCTCTGCCACGGATCAGCGGGAGAGGGGGCAGGGCCTGGAGACCAGCTACAAGGGTGTGGCAATAGTCCGGGTGGGGTGGTGGGGAGCAGGGATGAGGGAGGAGGGAATCTGAGCTGCTACAGGAGCTGGTCAGGAGGGGAAGGAAGTGGGAGGGAACCCGCTCTGGCTACTCCAGGACTGCAGCCTGGTGTCCTGAAGAGCCCTGTGCCTGCCATCCCTCTCTCATCCAGGGGCTTGCATGACCCCAGAGTTCACCCAGGCAGGCCCAAGCTCAGTGGCAGGAAGACCGTCCCCTCTGAGGCCAGAGTCTATGGCATGACCCCAAAGTCAAGCTGGGGACCACAGTCATCCCCATTCACACTCGGCCCTAGAGTGGGGACTCTCCGGACCCAAAGGCCACCCAGGACTTACTCTGGGGCAGTTCTCCAGGACCCACTCCGGACACCCACTGTGGGTGAGTCAGTTCTAGTCTGGCAGCCCCCATCTTCCACCCACAAGAACTGGACTCTTTGGCCTCAGATCAACGAGTCACCTTATGTCACCACAGAAGCCAGTGCCACCTCCCACCTTCCTCCTCGGTCAAGATGTCAGATGGGGGCAGATGGGCCACATGTCCATCAGGGGCAGCTCTAAAGAAGGACGAACGCCCACCTTCCCTGCAGTCTCAGGGCACAGGGGCCAAAAGCAGGAGAGACCCCTTTTGGAGGAAGAGTTCTCCCAGGCCCTTCCATGAAATACAGGTTCTCTGAGCCTGTTTTCCTTCTGTAAAAAATGGGTTATCTTATCTTACCAAACCACGGAGACAGTCAAAAAAATGGGATAATCCTATGTTACCAAACCAGGAGACAGCCAAAAAAAGGCAAAGGGTACACAGTCCCTTGTACGCCCGTTGCTATTGTGGGAGTGATGTTCATAGGAGCCCTAGGGTTTCTGCTGTTTCCATTTTCCTGCGGCCCCTGGAGACTTCATTTGCCTTGCTCGATTACCAACCCAGACCTCCCGCGCTTCCCCTGCCCGCAGAGGCCACAGAAAGCAGACTCTGCAGTAGCCCCCAGACGCCTCGGGAGGAAGCAGACAGGCAGCTCGCCCTCCAGTTGTGCCCTCAGTGGGCCTGACACACACCTGGCCCTGCTCTTCAGACACAGGACCCTGGTATTTCTAAGAAATCGGAAAACCGTCGCCCAGAGGAAGAGGAAGTCTTCTGAAGAGGGTGCCCGGCGTGGGCAGTGGGGCAGCGCCCCAGCACAGCCCCTTCTCCACCGCGTGGGAGGGAAGGGCTGTCGCCGCAGTCACCGGGGTGACAGAAAAGGGTCCCGGGTCTAGCAGGGGTCTGCCCAGGGCTCGCTGCTCAGCCCCAAACGCCCCGGCCTGCGCTCGCGGAGGAACCAGGGTGCGCTCCTGTCACGACGCGGGTAAGAGGAGTTTCGGGAGCCGGAGCTGCGCCCCGAGCGCACGTGTACGGGCCCGGGGTCCCCGGCGGGTCCCTAGAGGTGTGCGGCGCGTGTCTGACGCGGATGGGGGGCGGCGACTCGGACTTCCAGCCTCCCAGCCCGTGACAGCGCCCCGGGAGAGCGCGGCCCGGGCACCCGAAGGCTGCGCACCAGCCGGGTGGGCATGCGGGGCGGCTGTCCCCCGTGGGCCGCGCGAGTCACCCACCTGGGCGGGCAAAGCGTGCCCCGCGGCCCAGAGCTCCAGTCCGACGGCCAGCGCGGCCCAGACAGCGGCGGGCGCCATGGGTGCGGGCGGGATCCGGTTGCCCCGTGCCCTCGCGCCCTCGCGCCCTCGCGCCCTCGCGCCCTCGCAGCGCAGCGCCTTCTCCCCAGGCTCCGCTGTGCTCGCCAGCCGGCGGCGACTGAAAGCGAAAGCCCGCGCCGCAGCGGGCCAGAGGCCAAGCGGCGGGGCGGGGCGAGGCGGGGTGGGGCGGGGCCAGCCGGCCTTGGACACGCCTCCTCCACGCCCCTCCCCTGCCTCTGCTGGGCCTCCGATCCGACCACCCCAGCATGGCCAGGCCGATACCTCCAGCGTCACTCCCAGCACTCAGTGACCCTTCAACCTCCTCCTATCGTCCCCTCCTCTTCGAGTCACCATCTCCATCTGCCCGGCCTCCACCTGCCCTCCCAGCTCCCACAGGTTTCCCTGTCCCGTGAGGGTGAGGCACTAATTTGGACCAACATCCCCCAAAGCTGACACCTGCTTTAGGGGAACCAAGAGAATTCTAGATCATTCGCTCATTTAGACTCTATTTTAAGTATATTTAATTCTTATTTTTTAGTTTTTTTAGAGACAAGGTCTCACTCTGTCACCCATAGCTCACTGCAGCCTCCAACTCCTGGGCTCAAGCGATCCTCCCACCTCAGCCTCCAGAGTAGCTGGGACTACAGGCTCGGGCCACCATGCTGGGCTGATTTTTTTGTGCAGACGGAGTTTCGCCATGTTGCCCAGGCTGGTCTCGAACTCCTGAGCTCAAGTGCTCTTCCCACCCTCAAGTGATCTTCCCACCTGTGGCCTCCCAAGGTGCTGGGATTATAGATGTAAGCCACTGCACCTGGCCTGTTTAGACTCTAGAGCCAGATCACCTGGATCTGGATCTCTGAACTCACCTCATGGGACTATTCTAAAAATTTAAAGATATGTAATATACATAATGCAGTCTGTACTTTATATATACTTAAGTATCTACATATATAACAATAGGCATTTATAAATCTTGGCTGCTGTTACTACTCTTCATGTGTTCATTTATCTGTAAACATGCATCCAGCCCTTCTCACAGTGAGAAGACTCTGCACTTCCCTGTTCAAGTCTGCTGCCCAGGCAGTGGGCAGATGAACAGAGGCTGGGAGAGAATGTCACCTGGGAAGCTGTGGGGCCCTGAGGGGCTGCTGAGGCCAGGCCCAGGACAGCTGGCTTCCCCAGGATTTACATCATGACTGAGCACCCATTCCAGCTGTGATCTGTCCCCCGATCCCCACTTTGAGTGCCAGCCCTAATACAAGTCCAGCCCTGCAGGGCCAGAGCACATTCCTCCAGCCCTGGATTACGGGGATCCTAGCCCCCAGCACATAGGGCATTTCTAAGGGTTGGGGGTGGACTGGGTGGCAGGAGGCGATTCTCTTCCCAGTTTCCCCACTGCAGGCCGCCTAAAGATACAGAGACCCTTGCTCTGGGCCACCAGCCCCACAGCGGAGCCTGCAAGGATGGTGCTTCTAGGTGCTGAGTGAGAAACTGGGAAGTGACTCCTTGGGGATGGAAAACCCCACCTCCTAACCAGGAGGCTGGGAAATCACCTGGTTTCCACATGTTTCTGTGATATGGGCCACGCTGAGGGTGTGGCTGGTGTGACCCACAGCCTTAACTCTGCAGAGAGGCTCAGCCACTGGACAGGCATGCAGAGCTCTTCTGGCCCTTAAGAGAATTGCCTGGGAGCAGCTCCAAGGACTCCCTGATCCCTAAAATAGAGCCGAAGGCAGGAGGGAGATGTCACCCGGTGGAAGCAGGGGACAATAGTTCTCTCCAGTTGTCCCCCACACACCTCAAGACCAATGGGTCCCACAGACTCGCCACACACCCCCCCCAACCCAACAACCGGCTCCCCCTGCCAGTTTCCCTATCCCAGTGAATGGCACCATCACCTCCTGAAGGCAGGGATCCCCCCAGGCTTAGGTCCCATCCTGAGAGCGAATTCAAGTTCTAATCTCTATGCAACATGTGGCTTCTCCCCTTCTCCAGGCCGACCCAGGCTTGAGAGCTGGTGACTTCTCTCTGAACTCTGCCAAGTGCAGTTCTTGACTCCTCCAGGGCCAGGCCCAGGGGTGAGGGTTTGGGAAGGAAAGGGCGCAGTGTTCCACGGCAGCCAAAGTTGTCACCCATCTGGCATTGTGGCCTTTGGGGACAGTTTCAAGCTCATTCTCTCTGGGGTTCTTATGCAGGTTTCTTGGAGACTTTCTTACTGACTCCACTGGCCACAGCTCCCCAGCACCAGAAATGCCTGCACCTCCTGCTGGCCACGATTCACCACCTCCCCTTCGGCTCCTACAGGGTGGTGTCCACCTGGCTTCTTCTGCTGAGGCCGCCTCCCCTACTAGGAAGCACTGTGGGATGGAGATGGCCAGACTGGCCTCCTGTCTGGGGTCCATGGTTGCCTTGCCCTTTGCTGTGCACCTATAGCAGCCCAGCTCACTCTCCGTGTACCCAGGCTCCCTCCAGCAATGCCAGCTCAGGCCCCTCCAGCCACAGGCTCCTTTATTAAGCACCTGCTGTGTGCCAGCCCTGGAGCGTTGGGGACTCAGCAGTGGACAAAATAAACAAGAATCTCCCATCTGTGTTATGTCCTTAAACCCCTAGGATATGAAACTCCCAGCTGGGTCCCTTGCATCCCCTCCTGCTTGGCGCAGGATAAGAGGAAGTGCCCTCTCCTCTCCAAAGGGCAGCAGGGGGCACTCAGCACCATGGCGACTCCTTCCCCAAAATCTTCTCTCTTGGCTTCTCCAACCCCACATCTTGTTTCGGTTGGGGGTGACGATGGCCAGTTCTGGCTGAGTCAGTTTGTCTCTCCACATGACCTGCATACGTGGTCCGGGACTTTCTCTTCCTGGGGGGGGATTGATCTTGACACTCACCATATTGTACCTGCCACTGGGGAATCTGGTAAAACTCAGTGATAGCAGAGGCAGTGTGGAGGGCCTGGACTCTCTCCTTCTGCCCCACAGCCCAGCCCTGGCTCTATCTCCCACCCATGGTGCTCGGGGCTTCCCGATGAGGCTCTGGCCTTCAGGCTCTGTCCCTAAATCTGCCTCTCCATGGAGTGGTCAGACCCAGCCCTGCAAAGCATAATCCACTCATGCCACTCTCCTAGCCCAGAGCTTCTCAACCCAGAGGTCATTTTACCCCCTCTCCCACCCCAGTACATTTGGCAATATCTGGAGACATTTTGGGTGGTCACAGCTGCAGGGGGCAGGGAAAGGTGCTGCTGACATCTCGTAGGTAGAGGCCAGGATTCTGCCGAACATCCCACAACCCTCAGGACAGCCTCATCACAGAGAATCATCCCTCCCAAAACATCCAGAATGCCAAGGTTGAGAAGTAACCTAGCCCATGGCTCCCCATGGCCTTTAGAACTGATTTCAGCCTCGTCCACAAGATGCTGGAGGCCTTCATGTCCTGGCCCAGCTGGCCCACCAGGAAGAGCCCCACCACGAACCCCAGCTCCACACGCTAACTCCCTGGGCATCCGGGGCAACCCTGAGTTCCCACCTCCATGCCTTTGTCCATGCAGGTTCCTCTGCCTGGGGTGCCTTTTCCTCTGTGTTTGTTTGGTGATCACCTACTTGTCCTTCCAGTCACAGCCCCACTCCCGCTCTTTTGTGAAACCGCCCTTGACCACACCCCACCAAGCTGGGCAGGATAACATGGTATGTCTACAGACTGTTAGAATAACACTCACTCCGGTATTAGTCGCTTACACGGCCCTCGCCTCTCTTAGTAATTGTGATACTAGCGGTTATGGAAAGATGACTTACACACTTTGTCTTGCACCGGGTGGGGGGCAAGCTTTATGGTATGCTTATCCAGCGAGTACAGGGTACAGTGGGTTCAAACCTGGTTTGGTGGCTTCTCCATAGGCAAGGGGTTCTTCTCAGCATGCAGCTCTCACACTGCTGGACCGTATGATACCCGAGGGTAGGGGGACTTGCTCTTGGTCCCCTCTATTTCCCTTAATTGAGTCCCTTCTTGTGCATCTCCTGTATGTTCTGGCCCAGGAGATACCTAACAGAAGGGGCTTGATAAAGTTGAAGTGAATAAGGACCAAATACAGGACGAAGGGCATGCAGGAGGTGATGAAGGAATGAAGACTTGAGTGAACGAACGAACGAATGAATGAATGAATGGGTACATGGATGTCCGGGTCAAGGCTCAGGAACCCAGTCCAGCCCAATCACTCCCAGGCCCTACGTACCCAACCCAGATTCCCAAGTCATGCACCTGGTAGACTCCCAGTCCCACAGTGCAGAGAAGTCCTCGTTTGCTCCTTGTTGACAACACAGATTTCGAGCAGAGATGGGACTGTGGTCCTCAGGTCCCCAACTCAGGGGCTGCATGCGCAGAATCTGAACTCTTGGCCGGGGGCCCCCTGGAGCCTCTCCTCACTTCCCAGCTCAGTCTACAGCCCTCAGAGGTCCCCTGCCATCTCCCACCCCAGTAGATGGATCACTGGGCTCCTGTAAGCGAGGGTGGAAGAAGGCAGGGCCACGGGCAGGCCACGTGTGCAAGGACAGCCGGTCTGTCAGTTATTGAACACCTACTGTGTACCGGGCATTCTAGTGGATCTTTTGGAGGAGTGGTTTTCCAGCTTTAACCAGCGTAAGAATCATCTGGAAGGCTTGTGAAACATGCAGAGTTGTGGGCCCCACGTCCATGTCTGTTGAGGGCCTGATGATTTGGCTTTTTAATGGACCGCGCGGTGACTGAGGGGCACCTGCTGAGAAACGGTACAGAGGGTTGAGGTGCAGCAGGTGCTGTGTGTGGCTCAGGGCGGTTTGGAAGGCTGAGCTGTGGTTGTGCTAGGAGCGGCTGTTTCCACCATGGGGAGGTCTCCATGCAATATTCTTTTTGGAGTGAGCTTTCAGAGCCAGCCACAAAGCCAGCTCCTTCTGACCTGGCCTCAGGGTCCCAGTGGGAATCTATCTTGCAGAGTTGCTTGGACAGCGGGAACCCTACTCCTTCCCTACCAAGGCTGGCCCACAGCCAGGGCAAGTAACCTTTTCTAGTCCCTCTGTCCTGCTTATCTCAGCGCCCTGAATGTGCCGGGCCAGCCCCTTGATGACTCATGTCCTAAAATCACGAACAGGAAGCAGCGTTTAGTGTTAGCCACAGCCCTACAACTGCCTGCTTCATCTGGCCCTCCCACCTGTCCTCCCCCCTTGCCTGGGGCCACGTCTTAGGCTGAGCTGGCCATACCATGCTGTGGGCTGCGGGTACTGGACCGAGAAACACCAGCTCCTGTCCCCATCTCCTTCCAAAGAAGAGGGGGGCCTGGGGGTGCAGCTCCCCCTCTCTCCCAGTACTCAAAGAGGGCCACAGGCAATTTGGGGAAGGAAGCCGAGAGAACCTCCAGGCCTCCTCCTCCCGTTGCTTCACTAAAACCTCCCTGTTCTGAGTGGCCTCTTCCCAAGACTCAACCCCAGAATCAGTCCCAGACCTTCTGGAGAAGACCCTTGGTTTCTAAACCCAGCAAGCGGGACCAGCTAAGACTCAGGAATCCCCATTCTAGCCCCCTTCCTGTGTGACCTTGGGCCAGTGCCTACCCCTCTCTGGGCTTTAGCATCCTCACCTGTAACATGAGGAGTCGGATTTCAGGGGAGGCAGGCTGGGTTCACGCTGTATGCAGCTCCACTTGGCGGTGGCTGCCTGGGGTTCTGTGTTGAGAAAGACTCTGAGCCTGGGCTCTGCAGGAAAAGGTGCAGGATGGCGCAGCCCGGTGTGCCCTGGGCAGGCAGGGGCCAGCCTCAGCACAATCACCTGGCCTTTGCCATCTCTGGATTAGACCAAGTGCCCCTCTTGTCCTGAAGTTGTGTGGAGTGGGGTGCGGGGTGGGTACACCGGATGTGTGCAGTGGGGCACAGCAGGGCTAGGCTTGACTCCAAATCCCTGCCTTTATTGGCACAAAACAGGTCTTGCCTGACCTGTGGGAATGACTGCCCAGGTAGAGGGGTGCAGAGTTTGCCCTTTATGCAGGGTCTTTTCCTGACGGGAAATTCTTATCCTACCACAAACCACGCTGCTGTATTTTACATGCAGCAGTAAGTTTTTTATTTTATTTTATTTTATTTTATTTTATTTTATTTTATTTTATTTTATTTTATTTTATTTTATTTTATTTTATTTTATTTTATTTTGAGACAAGGTCTCACTCTGCCACCCAGGTTGGAGTGCAGTGGCACAATCACAGCTTGCTGCAGCCTCAACCTCCTGGTCTCAAGTGATCTTCCCACCTCAGCCTCCTGAGTAGGTGGGACCACAGGCACATACCACCATGCCTGGCTAATGTATTTTTTGTAGAGACGGGTTTTTGCCATGTTGCCCAGGCTGTCCTTGAATTCCTACGCTCAAATGATGCTCCCACTTCTGCCTTCCAAAGTGCTAGGATTACAGGTGTTAGCCACCATGCCCAGCATTTTTTTTTTTTTTTTTTTTTTGAGATAGAGTTTTGATCTGTTGCTCAGGCTGGAGTGAAATGGCGTGATCTTGGCTCACTGCAACCTCCGCCTCTCCGGGGTTCAAGTGATTCTCCTGCCTCAGCCTCCTGAGTAGCTGGGATTACAGGTGCCCACCACCATGCCTGGCTAATTTTTTGCATTATTTTTAGCAGAAGTGGGGTTTCGCCATGTTGGCCAGGCTGGTCCCAAACTCCCGACCTCAGGTGATCCGCCCACCTCGGCCTCCCAAGGTGCTGAGATTACAGGCATGAGCCACCGCGCCCTGCCCTTTTTTTTTTTTTAGACAGAGTTTCACTCCCGTCGCCCAGGCTGGAGTGCGATGATGCGATCTTGGCTCACTGCAACCTCCGCCTCCTGGGCTCAAGCGATTCTCCTGCCTCAGCCACCTGAGTAGCTGGGACTACAGGTGCCTGTCACCACACCTGGCTAATTTTTGTGATTTTTGTAGGAGCCAGGGTTTCCCCGTGTTGTCCAGGCTGGTCTTGAACTCCCGAGCTCAAAAGTGATCCGCCTGCTTCAGTAGCCTCCCAAAGTGCTGGGATTATAGGCATGAGCCACCATGCCCAGCCTTATTTTTTTTTTTAAGTTGTCTTGTGGTTACACTTTATTTTATTTATTTTTATTTTATTATTTTTCATAGTCGAGAAGGGGTTTCGCTGTGTTGCCCAGGCCGGTCTCAAACTCCTGAGCTCAAGCAATCCACCCAGCTAGGACCCCCAAAGTGCTGGGATTACAGGCCCCACTGCACCCAGCATCCCAGCAGTAACCTTTTTAACCCTACATTATCTTTGTTTCGTTGTTTTGTTTTGTTTTGTTTTAGAAATTTAAAAAATTGAGCATTTTATTAAAAAATCCATATTCCACTACCCAGAACTGACCAGTGGTAAGAGCCAGGGTTGCCCTCACTCCTTCCTGACGCCTCTGGCCTGGCTGCCCTTTCTGGAACACACAAAGCGTGCTCCCACCTTGAGGCCTTTGCATTGGCAGTTTCCTCTGCCTGGACCACCTTTCTTCCAGATACCTGCATGACTCACTTCCCCTTGTCGGTCTCTGCTTAAAGGCCACCTCCTCGGAGAGGCATCCTGGCACCCCACACCCCCGCCCCCCACCAAAATAGCTGCTTTACTTTTCTTAATAGCAGCTGTTATAATTTCTCTTTGGATCTGTGTATCATCTGTTTCTCCCATGAAGACAGGGACCTTGTCTGTTTTGCTCTCTGCTGGGTCCCCAGCACCTAAGAAGTTGCACAGATATCAAATATATATATATATAATGTGTGTGTGTGTGTATATATATAATGTGTGTGTGTATATATATAATGTGTGTGTGTATATATATATAATGTGTGTGTGTATATATATAATGTGTGTGTATATATATAAAATGTGTGTGTGTATATATATAAAATGTATGTGTGTATATATAATGTATGTGTGTATATATATATAAAATGTGTGTGTGTCTGTGTATATATATTGTGTGTGTGTGTGTGTATATATATATATATATATATTTGTTTTTGAGATGGAATCCCGCTCTGTTGCCAAGGCTGGAGTGCAGTGGTGCAATCTCGGGTCACTGCAACCTCCGCCTGCCGGGTTCAAGCCATTTTCCTGCCTCAGCC